>NC_064816.1:50504007-50656907 GCF_023721935.1 Panthera uncia
AAAAAAAAAATTAAAAAAAAAAAGAAAGGTCTTGAAAGGTGAGAGGGGGGACAGAAGAGGAAATGATTCCCCAAGAATGTATTGTTTTGGGCAAGGTCGCCCTCCTGAAGGGAGCAGAAGGGATCTTTCTGGCAGATTGCCTCACTGGTGCTGACCAGATAATTCCAGGATGACTGGTTCAAGTTTGTATTTCTGGGGGCTTAAAACTGGTTAGGTGAGGTATTAAGTCTTGGTTTGCTGAGTCAGGGTTTAGCACCCATGACTCCCTTTTAAGCTTGCTGCCTTTGTAACAGTTTTCCCCTTTGGATCAGACTCTCAGCTTAACTGAGGTCGTCAAAACTTAAAAGTTTTAGTACCATTGCCAACTACTACTCTGTAGTTCTAGAAGCTTTTCTTAATCCTTTTCGTGGTAGTCACGGGTCATGACAGTTTAATCTTTGTGATATTCATAAGCCGTGACCTTAGGTTCACAATTCTTAAGTTGTTCTTTTCATTCCTTTCTCGACATTCCAGCCTTCGGGAGATTTGTTTTGCTTGGTGGTTAGCGGCTGCAAACACACATTTATATCTTTGGGGAGAATACCAGGCACCGGGGAGGTTATTATGATTATTATAGGCAGGATACTTCCCAATGTCTGGACTGTGCTTCAGAGCCGTGGCCCCCAAGACCCAAACCAATCAAAATCAAATAAGTCAAAGAAAAACCTATTGGAGGGAATCACCTTTTTAAGCCAAGTGGTTTGCTCAGTGATCTTACATAACTGAGTCTCAACTTCCCCAGAAGTGTTAACCCAGGTATAGCAGGTAGTGTTGGCCACAGCACAGACACCTCCTTGCTCAGCTAAAAGGTAATCGAGCTGATAATAAGACAGCTTTGACCAGAGTCTAAGGATTTTTGTTGGGCAGCAATTGTTTTCACAGTGGATTCTGTAACACTGTCAAGAGTTAAGGAGAGATTCCTGATCATGGTCTCATTTACACTTACCTCTAATCAGGCAAGTATTGCCCTACCAGAGCAAGTGAATCCTGAGTTATGAATGCCTCCTGTAATTCCTAACTCGTTGGTGTAAATCCAGGGGAGTTGACCAATCAGCTGTGTCAGTTTGTTTGTGGGCAGTTAGGGACACAGTTAAACAACCTAAGAGGCATTGCCTAGTTAAATACCTGCCATCCAGGCATTCATAGGTCCAAGGAGAACAATAACTTCAGCAGACAAAGGCAATCCCTGTTGGGGCATGGTTAATGGACAGACGAGGTTTTGATGACAAATCCAGCAGTCCAAGAAGTAAAGACTACCCATCTTAGCAGTGGCCTGGGAGAGATGCATGAGGGTGTTATCCATCCAGGCCTGTGCCAGAGTAAAGGAGAGAAAGGGAGGAAGAGAGGATTTCATGTTTAAAGATGAAGTCTTTATCTGGCATCTTGAGAGGAGGCAGTCTACCTCCACATCAGCTACTTCTTCTGGTCAGTTGCATTTGGAGATGCCCAGTGTTTGCACAGGACAGAGCCTTCTTCAAGTGGAGCCTTCTTCAGCTGTGAGATGTGGACTCAAGGCTCAAGCCCCTCAAGTGTGGTTGCCATCTGGGTAGCAAGGAGGACCTTGTACATCCCCTTCAAGGAGATTCAAGGGCCATCTTTGTTCTTAGTGATTCTAAATCAGAAGGGTGAGAGAAAGTTGGAAACGTTAGTTTGATGAGTCACAGCCAGATGTTTGAAGAAGTTAGAATTCAGAATCTAGTCCAGCTTAAAGATATGTAACAAAACCAGCAGACAATTAACGGTACTAGAATCTAATAGCTACAAAGGTACAAACATAATTTTCCTTCCTATAACTATCTCCAAATTTTAAAAAAGATATTTACAGTAAAACATCTGTCTGCATTAAACTGGGCCTGATCATTTACATAAGTGCAGCGAGACTAGTGATTGACCCTAAAAGCTCTTTTTAAGACTGTTTTGCTGGAACCTTGTGAGCAAGGTACCAGGTCAATTTTCAAAAGGTTTTATTGGCTCCATAAAGTCAATCTTAAAATGGGGACCATGGACTGGAACTGAGGAATTTTGGACCGAACCAAAGGCCACGGACTGGGGTTCCAGATTGAACTGTCTGCCAGCAAGTTTCTGGACCGGAAAGTCAATTTGATTGGGAGTTCAGTGCAAAGAGAGGAGAGCTCAGAACCAAGAGGGGTTCACTCAAGGCCCTCAGAAATGGCGAGAAAAGCAGCAATCTCAAAAGGGTTTGCAGGGTACCATGGCTGTGTGTCTTGCTGTCCCCAAATGCCATCAGGAGATGACTTTGGATCCCACAGCTACCAATCAAATCTGTTAAAACACAGATTCAACTGAATACATTTCAAGATGAAATTGGCTTTATTCAATGGTTCATGAATCAGACAGCATCTTATCTATCAGTAGAAAGAAGTTCCACCTGGGGCGCCTAGGTGACTCAGTCAGTTAAGCATCCGACTCTTGATATTGGCTCAGGCCATGATCTCAGGGTTCATGGATTCCAGCCCTGCATCAAACTCTGCACTGACAGCATGGAGCCTGCTTGGGATTCTCTCTCTTTTGCCCTCTCTTTCTGTCCCTCCCCTGATCGCACTCTCTCTCTCTCTCTCTCTCTCTCTCAAAATAAATAAATAAACATTCAAAAGGGAGGGTGAGGGGTGCCTGGGTGGCTCAGTCAGTTAAGTGTCTGACTTCATGAGTTTGAGCCCCAAGTTGGGCTCTCTAACTGTCAGCAAGGAGCCTGCTTTGGATCCTCTGTCTCCCTCTCTCTCTGCCCCTCCCCCCCTCTGAAAAATAAATATTAAAAAATTAAAAATAAGTAAATAAATATAAAACAGAAAATAAAAGGAAAGAAAGAAGCTTCACCAAAGCTGTAGAAAAGAAAAGGTTTTTAATGGCAGAAGGGGAGTGGACAGAGAGAATTATTAGCAGAAAATGCATTGTTTCAGGCAAGGTCACCCTCCTAAGGGTAATGGAAAGGATCTATCAGATGGACATTGTCACTTGTGCAGACCAGGTAATTCCATGTTGACTGGTTAAAGGTTACATTTGCGGGGGCAGTGGGGGGGGTGTTGAAACAGCACTTAGGTCAGGTATTAAGTCTTGGTTTAATGAAGTGGGTTTAAGCATGAGTGACCCCCTTTTGGGCCTGTTTGTCTCCCCTCTAGAAAAGAGAATAATCTTAACAATAAAAAAAGGGCTGCCATAGCAGTACAGAATTCAGTTAATCATATTGCTATAACTTATTACAACTCAATTATATTGCTATGATTGGTAGACAGGGAGATTAAGGAATGATGAATCCTTAACCCACTGTCACCCCACCCAGATGGTGTCTGTCCTACCATCCGAGAACTTCAGTCAGCTTTTAATCACTGTATTTGTTTCACATCTGTGACTTACTGGTGCTGCTCAACCACTGTGTGAAGTGGGTTCTAGTCATCCCCCCAATTTACAGATGAGGAAATGGAGGCCCAAAGGACTTAAGCAGGTTTTCCGAGGTTCACACAGCTAGGAAGTGGTGGGGACAGGGTTTAAGCCCAGCTTGAATCGCACCCCCATTCTTTTATCCACTCACATCCCCTGGCTCTGTGTTACGTGCTTTGCAATCATGGCTTCATTTAATCCTCATGATGATCTTGCAATATCAGGGGAGTTATTTAATCCCATTTTACAGTGAAAGTACCAGAAACTGGGAGAGAGGGAGTCACATGGCAAGCAGCGTCTGACCATCAAGAAAACCCCAAGACCTACCTTTGCTTCTCACGAAGAATGGGAAGCATGTGCTTCTATCATGGGTGCTGGGCTTGTCTCCTTGTCCTGGAGACAGACAGATGTGAACTGTGGCAATGCCCATGGAAGCTGCCGGGCTGAGCCTGGATCTGGGATACGGGGTGGGGGCGGGCATCAGTAACTTCACAGCTCAGCTAGTTGGTGTGGCCTGGAGACTGATCCGCCATCAAGTAGGAAAAGACAAAGGAATTCAACTTGACCCATCAGCTTTCTCCTGTTGTCAGGTCATTGGATCCTCCTGTCCGTCCCAATGGAATGGCTCCCCTACCTCACAGATGAAGAAACTGAGGTCCACGAAGGGGAAAATGACTCACCCAGAGCCACGCGGTTTACTGAGCTGGGATCCCAACACAGGATTGTCCAGCAAGCCGGGCTCCCTCATCTACTCCAGATACGCCAACTCTTGAGACCCCTGTTCATGGGGGTCTCCCAAGGCCCTGAAGAGTTGAAAAAAAGAAAATCAGAGTTGCCTACTTGGGGCCCTTCTCTTCTTCTTGTCTTGCTGCTCAACCTTCCCCAGGCTCAGTGCCAGGCTGGAGCTTCACACCAAGGCTGTCTTTGGCCACCCCTGTGCCCTCCAGATTACACAAGCCCTTGCCCTTTTCCCAGCCTCCCTTTCTAAGATGCAACCCTGGAGAGAGCAAAGCAGATAGACAAGGTCAGGTGCCAGAGGCCTGAAAATATTTCAGCTCTTGCCAAGGAAAATGTCAAACTTTATAAGGAGAAAATGGTCTCTCACACACTCCAGACCAAATCTCCGCTTCCCTGCCACTGACACGCCTAAAAGAATGTGTCCTTTTAGGAAGGAAAGAATTAATTTTTCCACATTTTTAAAAAATGTATGGTCAGATAGGAGAGGAATAAAGAGCCTTGACTGGCCAGAGAAGTGGAAGATTTGGTTTGGATCTTAGTTCTGGTCGGGACCTCGGGGTACTCACTTTCCTTCTCTGGGCCTCATGTGAAAAATAAGTTGAGACAGATGATCCCAAAGGCTCCTTCCATTCAGCCCTGACATTCTGTTCACTGAAATTCAACATGTCCTGTGTCTGCTTTGCTTTAAAATAAGTCGGCTGTTACCCATCCACTGGACACTGGATACACAGAGGTATAGTGATACAATGGAATACTATTCAGCAATAATAATAATAATAATAATAAAGAATGGCTACAAATCAATGCAACAATGTGAATGAATCTTAGAAGGGTATTGAATGAAAGAAACCAGGCACAAAGGACTATGGATTACATGAGCTTATACAAAGTTCAGAACTTCAGTGATGCCAGTTACATAGGAAGTGGGGAGGGTGGTTACTGAATACAGAGGAACAAGGGGAAGTTGTTCCTCTTGTTGACAAGAGGATGACACTATATTCTATAGCTTGATCAGGGTGGGAGTTACAACAATCGAAAAGGGTGCAAATTCATCAAGCTATGTACCTAAGACGTATGCGTTTTCCTGTACTTTAATAATAACTCAACATATGTAATTATATAAACTGCAGTATATAAACATTTATATATCAAAATATAAAAGTCGGGGCGTGTTGCTTCTAAAACTATACAAAATAAAAACCACTAGAAGTGTCCAAATGCCAAGTTTTCACAAAACAATTGACAAAGTATACCCATGGGTGTGATCATGTCCTCAAAGGAAGAAAAATGATCTGATCATGCTTGATAAAAATTTCTTGGTGTGACCAAGCTTTGGAAAATGACACTGTGTCCAAGAAGTGGGAGAAAAAAAAACCAAAAAAACAAAAAACTTTGGGTTTGAGGAAGTCTGTTTAAGGCCCAGGGCAGCCAAATCAATGCCACGTGATCCAAGAGCAGTTTTCCAGATGCGACAGAATCACCACCAAGCCCTGCCCTTCTCGATACAGCGGGAGGTCTCTGGGAAGTCCACGTGTCTGGCCTCAGGCCTCATCCAGCCGCAGGCCTTTGAGCCCTTCTGGGGGGCCATCTGCCCATCACCCCCAGACTGAGTTCTCGCCTGAAAAGCCATAGCAGCTGCCTTGGCCTTGTTGTATCCACCTGCTTGGGCAGCCGTCTGTAACAGCAGCACAGATCGGCTGGCTTTAAAACACCAGAAACGTGTCTTCACGTGGTTCTGGAGGCTGGACATCCAAGATCAGGGTGTCAGCAGAGTTGATTTCTTTTGAGGCTTCTCTCCTCGGTTTGCAGCTGGCCATCTTCCCGCTGTCTGTCTTCTGTCCCAATTTCATCTTTTTATAAAAACACCAGACATCTTGCGTTAGGGCCCATCCACATGACCTTATTTTACCTTACTTACCTCTTATTCATTCATTCATTCATTCATTCATTCATTTCTTTGCCCCTTTGAAAGGCCCTATCTCCAAATGCAGTCACATTCTGAATTTCTAGGGTTCCAACTTCAGCATATGAATTTGGGAGTAGGGCATGATTCAGCCCATAATACCCATCAAGAACACTTTCTGCTCAGTCGCCAAAGGGAGCTTTCTAAAACACAAATGGGATTGTGTTGCCTCCCACTCAAGGTATGTTTCCCTGCCGTCCTCAGGATACTTTTCAAGCCTCTCATCTGGCACAAGGCCCCCCTGTGGTCTGGCCCCTGCCCACTATCCCAGCCTCTTCTCTCACCACTCTCCCCTTGTCCTCTCTGCCCACCCCTGCCTCCTTGTGGTTCCCCTCCTGCCCCAGGGCCTTTACACAGCAGGTCCTTCTGTCTAACATGTGTGTGGCAAAGTCATTGGAGAACTCATCTGTGACTGATTCTGACTCCTGCAGGCGATTCAGAAAAGTTACAAGCCTTTATCAATTCCTCCTTTCTCTTCCAGATCCCTTTATAGTTCTGAGTGTGGAGTCTGATACTTCCAGGAGCTTTTGTGTTTAAGAGCCTTAAATGGAACTCGCCAGGCCTCTGGAAAGGCCCTCACCTGCACCAGACTTCAGCCAGGGAGGGAAGTCTATGGTAGGAGCCTGGGGTGGGGGCTGAGCTCTGACCTGGGAGGAACAGGCAGGAAAGGAAATGGAAGGATACTTAGGGTGGTTGTTTTTGCAAGTAGGGAAGAAAGGCAGTATCCTTGCCATTGCAGAATGCCTGGGGAGATTCCCTTGAGATCTTAAGTTCACTCAAGATGGAAACTGATGTTTCCACAGCCAGGCATGTGGCTGGTGGTGGAAAGGAAACTTTGGAGCCAATAGGGGCTGATGGAGCAGAGAAGCAGGTCAAACAGCTGCCTTGGGGAGCAGAGGGAGAAATTGCCACAGTATCCTTCACATGTACTACAGAACAAGCCCCAAGGATGCCCTCATCCTTGATTCTTGTTGGAGCCTAAAAAGGGGTAGCCTGCAAAAACATAGTTGAGACTGAAGTGCTTGAAAATATGGTGAGTGTGAAGAGAGGGACACTGTTAAGTGACTGAGACAAAATAATGTGATTTTTCATATGTCTGTATGTTGTGAAGTAAACTGGTACCCACCTATAACGGTCAGTTTTATGTGTCAGTTTAGCTGGACCACAGTGCCCAGACATCTGGTCAGACATTGTTCTGGAAGTTTCTGTGAAGGGGCACTTTGGTTGAGATCAAAATTTAAATGGGTGGGCTTTGAGTAAAGCAGAATGCCCTCCATAATGGGGAGGTGGACCTCATCTAATCAGGTGAAGGCTTTAATAGAATAAAGACTAATTTTCCCTGAGCAAGAAGAAATTCTGCTTGCAGGTGGCCTTTGAACTCAAACTGCAACTCTTCCCTGGGTATCCAGCCTACTAGTTTACTCTGCAGATTTTGGATATACCGTACACTTCCACAGTTGTGTGAACCAATTCCTTAAAATAAGTCTCTAGGTCAATATTTACATGTTCTGTTGGTTCCGTTTCTCTGAGAACTCTAATACACCACCATACACTTTTTAGCTCTCCCCAGGGAAGACTGCTCATATTCTCGTGAATTCTTATCCTTCCTAGTCTCTGCTTAGATGGCACTTCCTACAGGAAGTCTTCCCTGGGCACCATCAGTCTCGCCCCCCAAGCTGCGTCAGGTGTCCCCTTGGTGTTCCCATAGCAACATTTAAATTTCCCATTTTAGAGCTTCCATTTTTGCATTCCAGAGCTTTTCAAACTGAGTATAATTTTCTGTATCCCCAAGTAGATTATAAGCAGGGATGAAATAGATTTTACTAACAGGGCCTGATACATAGTTGCCAAATGATGAATGAATGAAAAGAATACGTAAATGTGCGAATGCTTGTCTGAGTTTATGTCACTGTTGTTAACAA
Source organism: Panthera uncia (assembly GCF_023721935.1). Lineage (NCBI taxonomy): Eukaryota > Metazoa > Chordata > Mammalia > Carnivora > Felidae > Panthera > Panthera uncia. The sequence goes on from NC_064816.1 coordinate 50,512,066, forward strand.
ATTACCACAAACTCTGTGGCTAAAAACAACATAAATTGATTATCTTACAGTTCTGGAAGTTAGGAGGCTTGACACGGGTCTCTCTGGGCTAAAATCAAGTGTTGGCAAGGCCGTGTTGCTTTCTGTAAGATCTAGGGAGAATCCATTTCTTTACCTTTTCCAGCTTCTTAGAAGCTGCCACATTCCTTGGCTTTAGGCCCCCTTTCTCCATCTTCAAAGCCAACAACATTGCATCTCTGACCTGATTCTTGGATTCTTTTTAAGGACTTGCCTGGTCAGGTTGGACCCATCTATATATTCTAGGAGGATCTCAAAATCCTTAATTTAATCACATCTGCTAAAATTCTTTTACCATGTAGTGTAACTTATTCACAGGCTTTGGGGATTAGGATGTGAACATTTTGGGAAGGAGGCACGTTGTTCTTCCTACCCGAACGCTCCCCTCTTACTTTAACAGACTGCCCAGATTTCCCCTCTATGGTCTCCACCTCTGCTAACAAGTATTGGGATACATCTGACAAATGAGAAAACAGGCTCTGGAGAAAGGGGCATTTATTGAGTGCCTACTGTGTGTCAGGCACTGTGCTAGGAGGCTCTCATGGCTTGTCTTCAAACAACCAAAGGGGGGATGTATTATTGTTGTATATATGATACAGAAGAAGGAATCTTCAGTTGCAAAGGACAGAAAGCCCAACATAAACTGGCTTTAGCAAAAACAAAACAAAACAAAGCAAAGAAACAGTGATTAAAAATTCTGAAGAGATGTTCAGGTCCAGCTGGATCCAGGTGTTCAAAGGATGTTCTCAGGAAACTTCCACTCCATCCTATGGCTTTGTGTTGTCTCTTTTCTCAGTCAGGTTCTCCTTTCGTGGAAGCAAAATGACCTTGAGCAGCCCTGAGTACAACCCCCCACCCCCCGAGAGATCTCTGAAACCCATATGGAAAGAGAGCTGTTTCTCAACATTTCCAACAGAAGTCCTGGAATTGAGTTTCATTGAGCCTTCAGGGGTCCAGCGTCCATCTCTGAACAACCAGGGAGGGCATAAGGATGGAATGAATGTGCTTTTTGTCCAGGGCTGAAATACCTGCCCCATTTGAAGGCCAGCCTTTCCCAAGCACAAGGCCTGGGAGTGCAGGAGCTGCTCTCCAGGAGAAGCAGGTGCTACTACCAGATGGGACAATGCCTGTGTGTAAAGGAGGAAGACCCCCACTCTCAGAAAAAAAATGCTGATTATTATTATCCTTTTTATAGGAGTGGCAACGGAGGCACAAAGAGGTTTGGTAAAGTGCCCTAGATCACATAGCTGGTGACTGGCCATGCCAGGACTCAAGCCCAGGTTCCCCCCCCCAACCTGCCCCCCGTGAGTGGTAGTTCTAGAACTCAGGGCAAGGCACCTGCACACTTGGATTTCTCTCACCGTGTCTGAACTCCCAGACTGAATCAAGAGACACACTTCACTTGTTAGCTACCTTCCTGGACCTCAAGGTCAGGCTGGGATCGTGCTGTCTGAGCCCTGACATTTATGATCTGTAAGTGCCTTCTCTCCTGCAAAAGCTCCTCTAAGAAAGGGAGGAAATAGGCACTGACCACAAGCCCCTTTGAAGTCACGTGTGATGGCAGATTCCACGTGGTTCTTCATACCATCTTATCAGGATTCCTAACAACAGACGCAGTTTACTGGCAAAGGGGCCACCTCAGCCCAAACCATCTTTCCAAGGAAAGGGAGGCCGGATGGAGGGGACAATGAGGGTGCTCATAAAAGAGATGAGTCTTCTGGGACGTGTAAGAAATAGCTGGAGGAAAATAACTGGGCCTTTGTGGGGCGGTTCCTGAAATTGGGGCCAGAGACCGAAAGGACAAGGGTCCCCTCCCAGAGGGTCAAGAAGTTCATTGGGGTAAACCCCCTAATGCAGGTGATGAATCCACCTGCAAACATTTATCAAGGGCTTACTGTGTGCTAAGCACATCGCATGGTGAGGCTCACTCCTCCCAGTCACCATTTGGAGCAGGCACGTTAATTTAGCCTTTTTCTTTATTCCCACAGACAGGGAAGCTGAGGCTCAGGGAGGTAAGGCAACTCCCTCAGGAGTACACAGCCAAGAAATGGCAGAGCTGGATTCAAAACCAGGTCTGTTTGATTCCAAAGTCAATGTTCTTTGCTCCCTTGATGTACATACTGTAGTTTATTAGAGAAAATGTAGACCTCCCAAGAACATTTTAAGCTCACTGTTTCTGGAAAGCCTCGTCAAAAGCAGAGTCCTAGGTTGAACGGACCAGATGATGCTCAATGATCAGTTCTCAACTTCTTAGAAGCACGTAATAGAGAAATGTCAGGGGGAGGATTGGGGACAGGGGACTGGAGGCTCCCCTGTCTCCAGGAGGTGTGCATAAAGATCATCCGAGTGCCTGCCAGAGTGATGTGGCAAGCTGGTAAGTCCAGATGATCGGTAGCCACTGCCCCAGGTTCCTAAAGGGCTGGCTCCCCACTAGTCCCCCAGCCACTGTCCTCAGGAGCCCCAAACTTTCCTATGATCCAGAAACTAAAGGAGACCTCCAGGACCCAGACGTTCTGCCAGCTACTTTCTGGCTATTGAGTATTTTTGATATTACTCTTGCTTAGGTGCATAGACTTTGGATTCTCACCCTACCCTGGTCCTCAAAAGTGTTGAATTCACAGTAGGAAGGGCATGCACATTTATAGTACCGGGTGCCAGTTCACTGCCTATTGTGTGAACTCACAGAAGCCCTGGGCAAATGTGTATGTTGCCTCTTTAACATGTGCTGCTGGGGCCCCAGTCAGGTCTCCATAACCAGGCCAGCAAGCCTACCCACCAGTGTTGGCTGCCTAGAGCTCACAGCTGCCTGCCTTCTCTGGAGAATTGCCCTTGGTTGATGGGAGCCTCACCAGTTGGTTATAACCCTCCAAGAGCATCCTACAGTCAGTAGGATGCTGGCAAGGGGGTGCAAAACGCGGGCTCCCCATCTCATCTGGGGCTATGAACAACTTTGGAGTGTGATTGACCCCACAGCCCCCAGTGGACCAGGCTGAGGCTGGACCTTACCTGGGGTCACTTTCCCCCTTGGCTCCTCCCCCTTCCCTATGCTGTTTCCCTCACCCCTTACAGGTTTTTTCCTCAGGGCACTTCCTCAATGAATCACATGCACCCAAAGCCCTAAAACATCCCTACCCCATTTTATAGAAAAAGAAACTAAGCTTGCATAGGAGGACCCCAACTCAGTCTCTCCCCAAAGTTCAAGCCCTTTCTGCTCCTTTCATCCTGCCTGGACAGATTGGACAGCAGACAGGTCAGGAGTGGAAACGGAAACCCCAAGTCCCCACAGGGATGGGCAGCTTTTCCTCCCCCAGCAGCAGCCCTGGCCGCCTTGGCAGCAGCATGGCTCCTGTCCCCTCCCCCACACTGAGTCATCGCCCATGCAGAGCAGTGATAAATCCTAGAGCTGGCACTTAAAATGAGATTTCTCAGAAGCCTCGTCCTGCTCGGCTCGGGAAAGCTGGGGTTGGGGAGGGCCCCGGGTGGCGGGGGAGTCGTCACTCCTGGCTCACCCAGGGCTGGGGACTGGAGGCCCAGGGGCTGCTCTGGCTCCAGCTGAGTGTCTCTTCAGGGACAAGCTCTCCAAGGTGTTTCAGGAAGGATGGGGCAGATAGCAAAGCCCAGGTCCTAGGAGCTAAGCTGACTCAGCCACCAAAGCTGTACAGCAGGGTAACAGGAGACCGACAACGTCCCCGGAACGCAGCAAAGGCTGAGCCACACACCCCTGCTTAGACACCTCCCAGGGCCCCAGGGCCCCCAGAACAGCAGAGGCAAACTCTTTATGCTCAAATTCTGACCTCTTTCAATTTGGCCCCAGACACCTCCCCTCCTGCTTCTTGCCTTTTTTACTTCTTTTAATTGAATGTAAATTTGCATACACTGAAATGCACAGATCTTGGGTATACCAATAAACAGATTTGGATAAATGTATACACCTGTGTAATCAACATGATTCTCAGAATATAGAACTTTCCCATCACCCCAGAAAGTGTTTTCATGTTCCTTTCCAATTAACCCCCATAGATAACAGTCACCGTTCTGATTACTGTCACCATGAGTTAGATGAACTTGTTCTTGAAAAATCGTATACATGGAATCACACAGTATGTACTTTTGGGAGCCTGACTTCTTTCATTCAACAGCATGTCTGTGAAATCCGTCCATGTTGGACAGCTGTGCGTTCCTTTCCATTTCTAAGTGGCATTCCGTTGTATGAATACACCACAATTTGTTTATCTGTTCTCCCGTTGACGGCCATTTAGGTTGTTTCTACTTTTTGGCTTATGAATAGGCTGCTATGAATATTCTTGAACAAGTCTTTCTGAAGGCGTTTGTTTTCATTTCTCGTGGAATAATTACTAGGAGTGGGATGGGTGGGTTGTGGGGTATATTGTTTAACTTGTAAGAAACGAACAAACTGTTCTCCAAAGTGGGTGTACCATTTATACTGCCACTGGCAATGTTTGACATCTGGACCTGCTTTTTGTCCTCACAAACACTTGGTGTTTCAGCGGTGTTAATTTTAGAAGTGGCATTTCTCTGATGACTTATGAAGTCACCTTCTCACGTGCTCATCGGCCATTAGAATGTATTATTCCATGAAGAATCTGTTCAAGTCTTTGCCCTGTCTTTTTTTTTATTATTCATTTTTATTTATAAATAGAAAAGAAATACTCTACGACTCATCCTGTCTTGGAAATAATTAGAAATTGATTCATTGGTGCTGTGATACGCATAACATGTTCCCAGGTTGGGGTTCTCTCTATTCTGTAGCTAAGGTCTCTTCTAGGGGATGTTCAGTTATTAGAAGATGGAACCTCTCTGAAGAACCTCTAGCAGGGAGGATGGAGGTCGTGATGTATCCTTGGTTGGCACTATTACTTGTTAAGTCTCCATGGAGAACACTGGCTTTCACATTGTCCATGTACTTCTTTCCAGCTCATTGACTGAATATTTTAATACTTGGTAATCTAATTTGTAAAAGTTGAATCAATCATCTGTTGAGGTAACTTAACTATTGGCTTCCCATCCAACATCTATTTCCCCCTTCCTTCCTAGTTTTTACTTTGTTTAGTATCCATTCCTTCCCCATTCAGGCAGTTGCTGCAGAGAAGGTTGACAGCACCCCAAAATCCAGGCTGGGCCTCAGTCGTTTGAAAGTAATGCTGTTCCTGATTTTTGCAACTGGCTTAGGATGGGCACATGAGCTACTTCTGGCCATGAGATGTAAGGGCATGACTGTTGAGGGCTTTTGGGAAAAGTTTCCTCTTTATTGAGAGAAAAACCTCAAGAAGATGAGCTCTCTTTGCTGCTTTGGGACATTTCTTTGTCCATATGTGATGCCTGGGGTCACTTGAAATAGCTTACTACCAGACTGAAAAAATAATCTGACACTGAGGACTTCCAAGCAGAGAGATGTACAAAAATCTGAGTCCTTGACACCAACATTCAGCCACTGAAGCATTCAATCTAGAGGGCTCCTTCTGCCTCTGGACTGCAAGCTTCCTGAGTCAATAAATTTTCTTACTGATTAAACTAGTTACCTGCAGCTAAAAGCCTCCTAACACAAATGCTGTATGTATTGCTATTTATTTTATTATTTTATTAAACTATATAACAAAGTATATAGTTCAGTGTTCTTAATATATTCATAAGGTTGTGCAACCACCTCCACTATTTAATTCCAGAACATTTTCATCACCCAAAAGGGAATCCTGTACCTATTAGCAGCCATTCCCAATTCCCCTCCCCCAGCAGCACCTGGCAACATCTTAATCTACTGACAGTCTGACTCTATGAATTTTCCCATTCTGGAAATTTTATGTATACGGAATCATACAATATATGGCCTTATAAGTTTAGCTTCTTTTACTTGGCATAATGTTTTCAATATTCTTCCACGTTTATATCTCCATTCCTTTTTATGGCTGAATAATATTCCATTGTATGGATAGACCACATTTATTTATCCATTCACCAGTTGGTGGATATTTGGATTCTTTCTACCATTTGGCTCTTATGCATAACGTTGCTCTGAATATTTGTGCACAATTTTTTGTGTGAACACATGTTTTCCAGTTCTCTTGGGCATATACCTGGGGGTGATATTGTTGGGCCATATAGAAGTCTATGTTTAACTTTTGGAGGAACTGCCAACCTGTTTTCTACAGCAGCTTATACCATTTTACATTCCCACTAGCAGTATATAAGGGTTACAGGGTCTCTACATCCTTGCCAACACTTGTTATTGCTGGGTTTTTTTGTTTTTTTTTTTTTCATTCTGGTCATCATAGTGTGATGTGAAATCTTCATAGATGTGAAGTGGTACCTTGTTGGGATTTTGATTTGCATTTCCTAAATTATGAGTTTCATGTGCTTATTGGCACTTGTACATCTTCTTTGGAGAAATGTCTTTTCAAATCCTTTGTTTTTAAATTGGGTTGTCTTTTTTATTGTTGAGTTATAAGGGTTCTTTATATATTCTGAACATTAGATCTTTGTCAGAGATATGGTTTGCAAATATTTTCTTCCATTCTGTGGGTTGTCTTTTTTCATTTCATTGATGGTGTCCTTTAAAGCACAAAAGTGTTTAATTTTGATGAAGTCCAATTTGATTTTTTGCTTATGTTTTTCATGTCTAAGAAACTATCATCTTTTTTTTTAAGTTTACATATTTATTTTGGGAGAGAGTGTGCATGTGAGTGAGGGAGGGGAAGAGAGAGGGAGAGAGAATTCCAAGCAGGGATTCTAACAGCACTAACAGCCCACAGCCCAATTTGGGACAGGATCTCAGGAACCATGAGATCATGACCTGAACTGAAATCAAGAGTCAGACGCTTAACCGACTGAGCCACCCAGCCATCCCTAAGAAACCATTGTCTAATCCAGCTAAAACTAACACCTATGTTTCCTCCAAGAGTTCTGCAGCTTTGGCTCTTACTGTATGATCTCTGATTCAATTTGTATGTGGATATCCAGTTCTCCTAGAACCTTTTGTTGAAAACATAATTCTGTCATGGTACTCTGTCAGAAGCCCAGTCATAAATGCAGGGGCTTCTTTCTGGACTCTCTATTCCAGATATAATATATATATATATAATTCTATTCCATATATATATATATATATATGTATATACATATACATATACATATACACTCATATATGTATATATGTATATATATGTGTATATATATATATATACATATATATATATACACACACACATATATATATATATACACACACTCATGCTAGTACCATAGTCTTGACTCCTGTAGGTTTGAAGTAAGTTTTGAAATTAGGAAGTATGATTTCTCCAACTTTGTTGTTAATTTTGAAGATTGTTTTAGCTATTCTGGCTCTCTTGCATTTCCATATGAATTTTAGGATCAGCTTATCAAAAAAAAGGATCAGCTTATCAATTTCTGCCAAAAAAAGGGACAACTATTTTAAAAGAGAATGCGTTGAATCTGTAGATAAATGTGGACAGTATTACCCTCTTGACAATATTAAGTCTTACCCATGAACACAAATGTCTTTCTAGTCTTTTTAAGTTTATTTATTTTGAGAAAGAGAGACAGATGTCCCCTGGGGAAGGGACAGAGAGAGGGAGAAACAAAATCCCAAGCAGGCTCCATGCTGTTAGCACAGAGCCTGATGCGGGGCTCAAATCTGTGAACTGTGAGATCATGACCTGAGCCGAGATCAAGAGTTGGATACTTAACTGACTGAGCCTCTCAGGTGCCTTAACACACATGTCCTTCCATTCAGTTAGGTCTTTTTTTAGTTATTTTCAAAGGACTTTGTAGTTTTCAGTGTAAAAGTCTCTCACCTCTTTTGTTTAAATTGCTAAGAATTTTCATCTTTTGATTGTAAACGGAATTGTTTTGTTGTTGTTATTTTGCTTGTTTTTTTAAAAATTTATTTATTGTCTAATTTACATCCAAGTTAGTTAGCATATGGTGCAATGATTTCAGAAGTAGATTCCTTAAGCCCCTTACCAATTTAGCCCATCCCTCCTCCCACAATCCCTCTAGTAACCCTCTGTTTGTTCTCCATATTTATGAGTCTCTTATGTTTTGTTCCCCTCCCTGTTTTTACATTATTTTTGTTTCCCTTCCCTTATGTTCATCTATTTTGTATCTTAAAGTCCTCATATGAGTGAATTCCTATGATATTTGTCTTTCTCTGACTAATTTCTCTGAGCATAATACCCTCTAGTTCCATCTACATAGTTGCAAATGGCAAGATTTCATTCTTTTTGATTGCCGAGTAATACTCCATTGTATGTATGTGTGTGTGTGTGTGTGTGTGTGTGTGTGTGTGTATATGTGCCACATCTTCTTTATCCAGTCATCCGCCAATGGAAATTTGGGCTCTTTCCATACTTTGGCTATTGTTGACAGTGCTGCTATAAACATTGGGGTGCATGTGCCCCTTCGCACACCTGTATCCCTTGGATGAATACCTAGTATCTCAGTTGCTGGGTCATTGGGTAGTTCTATTTTCAGTTTTTTGAGGAACCTCCATACTGTTCTCCAAAGTGGCTGCACCAGTTTGCATTCCCACCAGCAATGCAAAAGGGTTCCTCTTTCTCTGCATCCTTGCCAACATCTGTCGTTGCCTGAGTTGTTAATGTTAGCCTTTCTGACAGGTGTGAGGTGACATCTCATTGTAGTTTTGATTTGTATTTCTCTGATTATGAGTGATGGTGAACATTTTTTCATGTGTCTGCCATCTGGATGTCTTCTTTTTGGAAGTGTCTATTCATGTCTTTTGCCCATTTCTTCACTGGATCATTTGGTTTTGGGTGTTGAGTTTGGTTAAGTTCTTTATAGATTCTGGATACTAATCCTTTATCTGATATGTCATTTGAAAATATCTTCTCCCATTCTGTCAGTTGCCTTTTAGTTTTGCTGAGTGTTTCCTTCGCTGTGCAGAAGCTTTTTATTTTGATGAGGTCCCACTAGTTCATTTTCTCTTTTGTTTCCCTTGCCTCCAGAGATATGTTGAGTAAGAAGTTGCTGTGGCTGAGGTGAAAGAGGTTTCTGCCTGCTTTCTCCTCTAGAATTTCAATGGCTTCCCATCTTAAATTTAGGTCTTTCATCCATTTTGAGTTTATTTTTTTATTTGGTGTAAGAAATTTGTCCAGGTTCATTTTTCTGCATGTTGCTGTCCAGTTTTCCCAGCCCCACTTGCTGAAGAGACTGTCTTTATTCCATTGGGTATTCTTTCCTCCTTTGTCATAGATTAGTTGGCCATACATTTGTGGGTCCATTTCTGGGTTCTCAATTCTGTTCCATTGATCTGTCTGTTTTTGTTCCAGTACCATGCTATCTTGATGACTACAGCTTTGTGATACATCTTGAAGTCTGGAAGTGTGATGCCTCCAGCTTCAGTTTTCTCTTTCAAGATTGCTTTGGTTATCCAGGGTCTTTTCAGGTTCCATACAAATTTTAGGATTGTTTTTTCTAGCTCTGTGAAGAATGCTGGTGTTATTTTGATAGGGATTGTATTGAATATGTAGATTGCTCTGGGTAGTATTGATATTTTAACAATGTTTGTTCTTCCATTCCAGGAGCATGGAATATTTTTCCATTTTTTGGTTTCTTTTTCAATTTCTTTCAAATAGTTTTCAGTGTATAGATTTTTCACCTCCTTGATTAGATTTATTCCTAGGTAGTTTATGGGTTTTGGTGCAATGTAAATGGGATAAATTCCTTCATTTCTCTTACTGTTGCTTCATTATTGGTGTAGAGTGCAACCTATTTCTGTGCATTGGTTTTATATCCTGCAACTTTTCTGAAATGATGGATCAGTTCTAGCAGTTTTTTGGTGGAATCTTTTGGGTTTTCCATATAAAGTATCATGTCATCTATGAAGAGTGAAAGTTTGACTTCCTTCTGGCCAATTTGGATGCCTTTTATTCTTTGGTGTTGTCTGATTGCTGAGGCTAAGACTGCCAACACTATGTTGAATAACAGTGGACATCCCTGTCGTGTTCCTGACCTTAGGGGGAAAGCTCTTAGCTTTTCCCCATTGAGGATGATGTTATCAGTGAGACTTTCATATATGGCTTTTATGATCTTGAGGTATGATCCTTCAATCCCTACTTTCTTGAGGGTTTTTATCAAGAAAGGAAGCTATATTTTGTCAAATGCTTTCTCTGAATCTATTGAGAGGATCATGTGGTTCTTGTCCTTTCTTTTATTGATGTGATGTATCACACTTATTGATTTGTGGATATTGAACCAGCCCTGCATCCCAGGTATAAATCCCACTGGGTCATGGTGAATAATTCTTTTAATGTATTGTTGGATTGGGTTGGCTAATATCTTCTTGAGGATTTTCGCATCCATGTTCATCAGGGAAATTGGTCTATGCTTCTCCTTTTTAGTGGGGTCTTTGTCTGGTTTTGGAATCAAGGTAATGCTGGATTCACAGAAAAAGTTTGGATGTTTTCCTTCCATTTCTATTTTTTTGGAACAGCTTCAAAAGCATAGGTGTTAACTCTTCTTTAAATGTTTGGTAGAATTCCTTGGAAAGCCATCCGGCCCTGGTCTCTTGCTTTTTGGGAGATTTTTGATTACTAATTTGATTTCTTTACTAGTTATGGGTCTGTTCAAATTTTCTATTTCTCCTATTTCAGTTTTGGTAGTTTATATGTCTCTAGGAATTTGTCCATTTCTTCCAGATTGCCCATTTTAGTGGCTTATAATTGCTCATAATATTCTCTTATTATTGTTCGTATTTCTGCAGCGTTGGTTGTGATCTCTCCTCTTTCATTCTTGATTTTATTTATTTGGGTCCTTCCCTTTTTCTTTTTGATCAAAGTGGCTAGAGGTTTATCAATTTTGTTAATTCTTTCGAAGAACAAGCCTCTGGTTTCATTGATCTGTTCTACTATTGGGTTTTGGGGGGTTTTTTTTGTTTTTGTTTTTTTTGTTTTTTGTTTTTTGGTTTTTTTTTGTTTTGTTTTGTTTTGTTTTGTTTTGGTTTTGATAGCATTGATTTCTGCTCTAATCTTTCTTATTTCCTGTCTTCTGCTGGCTTTGGATTTTATTTGCTGTTCTTTTTCCAGCTCTTTGAGGTGTAAGGTTAAGTTGTATATCTTTCTTCCTTCTTTAGAAGGCTCGGATTGCTATGTACTTCCCTCTTATCCTCACCTTTGCTGCGTCCCAGAGGTTTTGGGCTGTGGTGTTGTCATTTTCATTGGCTTCCATGTACTTTTTAATTCCCTCTTTAATTTCTTGGTTAGTACATTCATTCTTTAGTAGGATGTTGTTCAGTCTCCAAGTATTTGTTATCTTTCCAAATTTTTTCTTGTGGTTAATTTAGACTTTCATAGTGTTGTGGTCTGAAAACATGCACAGTATGATCTCGATCTTTTTGTACTTGTTGAGGGCTGATTTGTGTCCCAGCATGTGGTCTATTCTGGAGAATGTTCCATGTGCACTCGAGAAGAATGTGTATTCTCCTGCTTTAGGATGAAATGTTCTGAATATATCTGTTAAGTCCATATGGTCCAGTGTGTCATTCAAAGCCATTGTTTCCTTGTTGCTTTTCTGTTTAGACAATCTGTCCATTGCTGTGAGTGGGGTATTGAAGGCCCCTACTATTATGGTATTAGTATCAATGAGTTTCTTTATATTTGTGATTAATTGATTTTTATATTTGGGTGTTCCACGTTTGGAACACAAATGTTTATAATTGTTAGGTCTTCTTGGTGGATAGACCCCTTAATTATGATATAATTCCCTTTTTTATCTCTTGTTATAGTCTTTATTTTAAAATCTAGATTGTCTGATATAAGTATGGCTACTCCAGCTTTCTTTTGGAGACCATTAGCAAGATACATGGTTCTCCATCCCTTTACTTTCAATCTGAAGGTGTCTTTAGGTCTAAAGTGGGTCTCTTGTAAACAGCATATAGATGGATCTTGTTTTCTTATCCATTCTGTTACTGTATGTCTTGATTGGAGCATTTAGACCATTGACATTTAGAGCGAGTACTGAAAGATATGAGTTTATTGCCATTATGTCGCCTGTAGAGTCAGAGTTTCTGGTAGTGTTCTCTGGTCCTTTCTAGTCTTTGTTGCTTATGGTCTTTTGGTTTTTGTTGTTGTTGTTGTTGTTATTTTTCTGTCTTTTCTCCCCTCAGAGATTCCCCCTTAAAATTTAGTGCAGGACTTGTTTAGTGGTCACAAACTCCTTTAATTTTTGTTTGTCTGTGAAACTTTTTGTCTCTCCTATTTTGAATGACAGCCTTGCTGGGTAAAGAATTCTTGGCTGCATATTTTTCTGATTCAGCACACTGAATATATCCTGCCACTCCTTTCTGGCCTGCCAAGTTTCTGTGGATAGTCTGCTGCAAACCTGATCTGTCTTCCCTTGTAGGTTAGGGACTTTTTTCCCCTTGCTGCTTTCATGATTCTCTCCTTGCCTGAGTACCCTGTGAATTTGACTATGACATGCCATGTTGATGGTAAATTTTTGTTGAATTTAATTGGAGTCCTCTGGTCTTCCTAGGTTTTGATGTCTGTGTCTTTCCCCAGGTTAGGAAAGTTTTCCACTATGATTTGCTCACATAAATTTCTACCCCTTTTTCTCTCTCTTCATCTTCTGGGATCCCTATGATTCTGATGTTATTCCATTGTAATGAGTCACTGAGTTCTCTAATTTTCATTTTGTGCTCTTTTGCCTTAGTTTCCCTCTTTTTTTCTGCTTCATTATTCTCCATAAACTTGTCCTCTATGTCACTGATTCGCTGCTCTGCCTCATCCATCCTTGCCTCCATGGCATCCATTCTAGATTGCAGCTCAGTTATAGCATTTTTTATTTCATCCTGACTAGATTTTACTTCTTTTATCTCCACAGAAAGAGATTCTAATCTATTTTCAACCCCAGCTAGTATTATTATTATTGTGGTTCTAAATTCTGGTTCAGACATCTTGCTTGTATCTGTGTTGATTAAGCCCTTGCTGTCATTTCTTCCTGTTCTTTCTTTTGGGGTGAATTCCTTCATTTAGTCATTTTGGAGGAAGAAAGGGAATTCATAACGTAAAAAAATTTAAAATTAAAAACAACACAAAGAAATCAAATAAAGGATGCTGGACCCTAGGTATGTTTTGGTCTGGTTGTTGAAAGAAGCTTGATAGATTAGAGAAAAAAGGGAAAGATAAGAAAAGAAAAAAAGGAACAAAAAGGAAAACGTTTGAAAATTTGAAAAAAATGAATGCAATAAAATAGAATAAAATGTAGTGATGAAAGTAAAAGAGAATTTTTAAAATTTACAAAACTAAAAAATATAGTAGAAAAAATTAAAGAAAAATGTTTTTAATAAAAATGAAAAATAAAAACAGAGTTTTCTTTCTGTATTCAAGAATAAGAAAAGAAAAGAAAAAGAAAAAAAATTGAATAAAAGGACCAGTGAACACAATGAAGTATGACTGAAGTTACATCTGGCTTCCCATTGACATCATGCTATGAAGCACTTTATACTCTGTAAACCAAACAGGCAGAGACATGTGTTGGTCAAGAGCGCTGTTGGCCCATTTGGGTGGGGTTTAGTGTGATGGCTCTGTTCTCCACTAGATGATGCTGCTTAGCTTCCTTGGGTGGATTGACATGGTTCGTGTAGGCACGTATGCGCATGCGCAGGAGGGGTGAAAGTGGCCTCACCCAGCTACCCGCTCTCTAGTATCAGAACTCTGTGTTCTCACTGACCAGCAATCAAGCAACCCTCCTTTGTCTCTGACTTCTCTCCACTCCCTGCTTCTACACTGTCTGTGACCAAACTGTCAGGATACCAGGTGGCACCTCCATCCTGAGTTTTATCTCAAATGGGGCTGTGTTTCCCAACCACTCGCTTCTGAGGGATGGCAGCTTTCACCCGCTAAGACCTTCTAGGGGAGGGTCTTGCTGAGGAATGGCCAGGTGCCCACCCACCCCCAAGAATGTTCTGGAGACCACATTGCTGCCGATGCCCAGAGACTGCGGCTGGGTGCCAGCCTGCCCCAGAAAAAGTTCAGGAGATTGTGCAGCTGCAGTGTTTCAGGGATTATGGAAAATCACAACACACATCTGGAGCCAGGCTTCGCCTTTAATGTCCTTGTTCCAGAACCAGTGAATGTGGTTGTTCTCCAGGGTCTGCTGGCACCTTTGCCTTGGGAGTGCTGCAGAGCCTCTACAGATGTCCTCCAATAGGGGAACCGCCTCTCCCCTGTGGCCTGAGGATCCCCAGACCTCACTCTGCTCTTGGGGATTTGCCCTTCCCACCAGAGCACCGCCAGGTATCGAGCTACGGAGTTTCAGACTCTGTGCTCCCCCTCTTTATAGAGTCATAATGGAATTTAAACCCTCTTCTTTCTCCTTTCTCCCTTTTTAGTTCAGGCCCCATGGCTGTTTCCACTTTTCAACTTTCTCTCCAGCTCCTTTTGGGGGGTTGCTTTTCCCATACTCTCCCCCGCATCTGTGTCCTCTCTCCACAAGCAAAAACAGCTCCCTGCCCTCCATGGCTTCTCTCTCTCCCGGTTTACCTCTCCACACGGCATACCTGCCGAGTTCTGTGGTTCAGGTTGTGCAGATTGTTGTGTTAATCTTCAAATCAGTTTTCTAGGTGTGCAAGATGGTTTAGTGTTGATGTGGCTGCATTTCAGGGATGAGAGACACAAAAAAACTTCCATGCTGTTCCGCCATGGTGGCCTCTCCCTCAGAATTGTTTTTTTAATCTCATTTTTTGGATTATGCGTTGCTAGTACATAGAAATAGAATTGATTTTTGTACATTTATATTGTGCCCTGAAACCTTCCTATACTCAGTTATTAGCCCAATAGTTCCTTTCTTCTTTCTTTCCTTTCTCCCTTCTTTCTTTATTTGTAATTTCTTCTTCTTTCTCCTCTTCCTCTTCTTCTCCTTCTTCTCCTTCTCCTCCTTCTTCTTTCTGGTGTTCATTTCTTAGGATTTTCCATATTCATGATTATGTCTTCTGAAAATAGAGACAGTTTCTGTCTTTCCAATGTGGAGACTTTTCTTTTTCTTGCCTGATTTTCCTGGCTATAACCTACATTATAATAGTGAATAGAAGTGATGAGAATAGATACCCTTGTCTCATTCATTATCTTAGAGGGAAAGCTTTCAGTCTTTCACTAGTAAGTAGCAGTAGTTTTTTCACAGATATCTTTCATCAAATTGAGAATGTTATATATTTCTGTTCCTAGTGGGTTGAGATTTTTTTATCATGCAAAGGTATTGGGTTTTGTCAAATGCTCTTTTCTACAACTATTGAGATGACCATGTGATTTTTGTTTATTGTTCTATTGATATGATTACTTGATTTTTGGATGATGAACTAACCTTGCTTTTCTGGGATAACTCTGATTTTGTAATAGTGTATAATCCTTCCTATAGGTTGGTAGATTCAGTTTACTATGATTTTGTTGAGGACTTTGCATCTATATTTACAAAGGATATTGTCTATATATAATTGTCCATATATAACAAAGCATGTTGGTCAGTGGTTTTCTTATGCCTTTTTCCTGGTTTAGGTATCAAGGTAACTTTGGCCCTTTATAATTTTTATTTCTGTAAGGTTGGTAATAATGTCCCCTCTTTTATTTCTGATTTTAGTAATTTGAGTCTTCTCTCTTCTGTTCCTGGTGATCTGGTCAAATGTTTGCAATTTTGTTTATCTTTTCAAACAAACAACTTTTGGTCGTATTAATTTTCTGTATTGTTTTTCTGTACTCTCTTAGTCATTTCTACCATAATCCTTATTATTTATTTCCTTTTGCTCACTTTTAGTTCAATTTGCTCCTCTTTCTCTAGTTTCTTAGAGGTATTAATTAAAGATAGGTTATCGATTTGACATTTTTCTCCTTTTTTTAAAGTTTATTTATTTATTTTGAGAGAGAGCAAGTGTGTGAGCGCACTTGTGGGGAAGGGGCAGAGAGCAAGGGAGAGAGAGAATCCCAAGCAGGCTACGTGCTGTCAGCGTGGAGTCAGATTTGGTCAGTCTGATAGTTCTCCTTGTCCTAAAGTCAGTTTTGTCTGATATTTACACAATAACACCAGCTTTCTTTAGCTTACCATTTGTGTGGTGTATCTTTTTCTGTCTTTTGTACTAGTGCATAGCCCTAATGCTTGATCTTTACTCTTAAGGTGTAGCCTTTCTGAGATGTCAAACGAATGTCCAAGATACTCAGTGTGGTCTGTCCACTGTGACTGCTATGGAACTCCATCAGGTGACCACCAGTGTCTTCATTCAACCCTTAGTGACAGCATTTGCTCTCTGCTGGGCCTTGCAGAGTCTCCCTGTACATGTGCACCACAGCCCCTGGCCAAGAACCTATCAGAAACTCCCACATGGACTTCTCCCCCTATCATCCTCCCCTGCATAACTCCCTTCCCTCTGGTACTTTGCCCTGCTAATATCAACGACTTCAGCAGATTCAAACTCTGCTCTCTGCCACCATCCTACACTGTGGTCTGGAAAGCACCTCTAGCCTGAACATCAGGGTGAACATGATGCTTCACTTGTGTGTGTCCCTTCTTTCCCTCTGGCTATTGCATTTTTCATGGATGAAAGTGAAATTCCCATTATTACTTTTTTTTAATTTCATAAGTTAAAATGAACACCATAAAAGATTAAAAGTATATAGGAAGTTATATGGTAAAGGGTAAGTATCTCCACCATCTTGACTCTAAATATCCCAGTTTCCCTCCCCAGAGGCAACCAATGTCACCAGCATCTTAGCTATCCTTTCAGAGCTATTCTATAGCCATTCCTTTTTAAAAGCAAGAACTACAGTATATCACAAACCTGGCCTAACAGGCACTTCTGATGTCCTGGCCATACTCTGTGTACTTGCTGTACACACTGACTCTGCTTCCAACTCCAAGCACCTGAGTTTTCTTGCCTACAGGTTTCTTTTGGTCACAGGAGTCCTCTAGCATGCTCCAGGGCAGAGTACTGTAGTGCCAGGAACTTAATCCCTCCCTCTAAGAATTGACATCAACCAATGAGTAGCAGGAGTCCATATATCAGAACGCCATCTTCTTGCCTCTCTATTGAGATCACTGAAGTGTGTTCAACATTGTTTCCTAGAGCTCCCCAGAGGGATTGAGGCTCAGTTACTGAAAAATTAATTTGCTCAGTAGCATACCCTTTGTTGGCTCCTCCCCCTTTCTCATCTCACTTCCCTCTCCCATACCAGTGCTTCCTGGGATAAACTATTTATATCCACTTTTCTGTCTCAAGGTCTGCTTCTGGGGAAATGTGACCCAAGACATTGTATCTTAAAGTTTGATTTGTTTGTCTAGCAATAGATGTCTGAGATCACTCCACACTGATTCCAGCATCCAACCACTGGTCGACACTGCCATGTGGCTCAGGCCACCATTGCCTCTCCTCTGGATTACTCTGCAGTGACATCCGAAAAGTTTTTCATGCTTTTGCTATTGTCTCCCATTCCCAGCCCATCTTCAACCCAACACCGGGAGTCCTGCTAACTCTTTCAGGACCTGCTCTGGCTAACTCTCCTCTGCTCAGAGCCCTCTACTAGCTCCCTATCACAGAGTAAATACTGAAGTCCTTGATGGCCATTAGGACCCTACATGAACTGACCTCACTTATTCTCTCCCCCTTACTTTGTTCCAACCACTCTGGTCTCCTATATTTCTGGAATATACCAGGTACTCTTCCACTCACCTGGGCACTCTTGAGCCTTTGCTCTGGCTGTTGCCTCTGCCTGGGGAACTCTTCTTCAGGTATCTCTATAGCTAGCTCAGTCACTTCATTAAAAAAATTTTTTTTAATTTATTTATTTTTGAGAGACAGAGAGAGACAGAGCATGAACAGGGGAGGGGCAGAGAGAGAGGGAGACACAGAATCCAAAGCAGGCTCTAGGCTCCGAGCTGTCAGCACAGAGCCCGACACGGGGCTTGAACCCACGAACCATAAGATCAAGACCCGAGCCGAAGTCGGACGTTCAACCAACTGAGCCACCCAGGCACCCCTAGCTCTGTCACTTCTTTCAGGACTTCATTCACACACCTTCTGTGTGAGGCCTTCTAAAGAAACAGTCTAAATTTTAACACTACTCCTGCACCATTCCTATCTTCTTTCCCTGTCTTATTTTTTCTCTTTATCACTTCTCACCAACATGCAATGCCCTTGTTCTTCTTTGAATGTCTGTTATCTTCTCACTAGCCAAATGTGAAAACAATCTCAATATAGTGTATTATTATTACCACCTTCGTCATCCTATTTTATCCAGAACTGGTTTATAACCTGGGCACGCTGTGCTGTAGTCATTCACACGTCTGTCTTCCTCATCAGGTGTTCTTCAGTCCTGGGCTCAGGGCTGTTTGAGCTACGTGTCCTCGTGCCCAAGACAGGGTCTGACAAAGCCAAGACCCCTGTAAGTATGTGTTTAATGAAGCCAGGGGTGTCCCTTTCTGGCACCAGGTATGGAACAGGCATCAGATCAGACACCAAAATGAAACCAGAAGGAGAAAGCTTTCTTTGAGCATCTGGAATTGGCAAGACTGCCTTCGGGGCAGAGAGAGGAAGGTTCTGGTTAATTCCCCAGGCTCACTGGTAAAAGTCCTCAGCACAAACTTCAGGACTACTGGGGAGGGATGGACAGAGACATGGGGCCTAGGACTCTGGCTGAGCTGGGTTTAAGTCCTGCTCTGACACCACCTGTGTGACTTTGGACAAGTCCCTTCATCTCCATACGCCTTGTTGCCTCATCTGCAAAAAGGGCATGATGGTATTTACCTCAGGGCGTGACTGTGTGCTTTGGGGTACCACTGTGGCACCTGACACAAAATGGATGCTGAATATATGACCATAGTAGGCAAGTTTTACCAAGCATTTCCCATGTGCCCAGCATCGTAAATAACCCTTCATAAGCACAATCTCATGTAATCTTCACAGAACACTCCACCAGGGAGGCACTATCATCACCTACGTTTTACAGATGAGGAAATCAAGGTTTAGAGAAGTAATGTGATTTTGCCCAAAGTGACCCAGCTAATTAGATACAGAGCAGACTTCAAACCAAACATGTCCGACTCAGAATCTATGCTCTTACTCTCTCCCTTTCCACAGACATTCTCAGGGGTTCCTTCTCTTCTCCTGCCCCGGAAGGAGCAGGAGGCAGCATTACCTAGAGGTCAGGGACCTGCTTATTGAAGATACTGTGTTTACCTTTCAGCTCTCTCACTTACTGGCTGTGTGTCATTGAGCAAATTTCTGGCACATTCTGAGCCTCTGTTTCTGTATTCATTTCCCAGCGCTGATGTAATGAATTACCATAACTCAGTGGCTTAAAACAACACAGAATTATTATCTCACAGTCTGCAGCTCAGGAGTCCAAGGAACTCAGCTGGGCACTGTGCTTGGAGTCTCACAAGGCTACAGTGAAGGTGTTGGCCAGCCTGGGCCCTTACCCGGAGGCTCTGGGGAAGAACCCACTTTGGAGTGGAGGCGGGTCGTAGGCAGGATTCAGATCGTGTGGCTGCAGGACTGAGGTCCTGTTTCCTTGCCAGATGTCTGCTGGGAGCCAGCCTCTGCTCCCAAGGGCTGCCAGCTCTCCTTCTCAGGCTGGTCCAGTCTCTCCCATGCTTTGGATCTCTCCAGCTGCTCCTTCTGCTGCTTCTTTCTCACCCCAGCTCTAGAAAGCTCTCTGCTTTTAACAACTCATGTAATTAGATTGGTTCCACCAGACAGTCTCCCTATTTTAAGATCTGTACATTTAACTACGTCTGCAAAGTCTTTTTGCCATGTAACATAGCATAGTCACGTGTCTTTGGGATTAGGCCATTGACATCTTTGGGAGCTGTTCTGCCTTCCACAGTTTCTTTTGTTCCTTTATGCAGCGAGTATTTATTAGCTTTGTAGCAGATACCATCAGGTGCTGTCAGTGCATGGCCAGCCCAGCTCCCCACCGCCGGCACCCACATCAGCTGGCTGCAAGCTTTTTCCAGATGCCAGAGTGACTTCGTGGAGTCCATAGAGTAGGACAGAAGTGCTGGGGACCTCACACCCACCCAGGAGCAACCCTCAACCTATGGCTGGTGCAATTAGTGGCTAAGCCCCAACTCCATCACTCTTCAGATGGGGTAACTCAGAGGGGTGCATCTATACTGGCTCCAGACAGGTTTCATCTCCAGCTGTCCACACTGGTAACTTAACAGAGCAGTTTCCTGGGTTCCCCCTTTTTCTGCTCACTCCTTATTGCCTACCTCCGATCTTGCCAAACAAACTATTTCTGCTGGTCCCTCATCTCAGGGTCCCCTTCTGGGGCAACCAAGACAAGCACTTGCAACATGACAGATACTACTCTAGGCAGTTTTAATATCTCTGTTTTACAGATGGGGAAACTGAATCACAGAGGAGTGGTTTGCCCACACAGGTAGCATCTGGCAGTCAGGATTCGAACCCAGGCAGTCTGGTTACAGGGTCCCTGCTCTTATTAGACCATGCTGGCTTTTCCCTCAGCCATAAGTTAAAACCATGTTCTCCATCTCATAGTGTCACTGAGGAATTAAATGAGATAGTGCCTGTAAAGGCTCCATTGTAACAACGGCACACAGTGAGCACTTCGTAATTGGCAACCAGAAACAACACCACCACTGCTAATAGTGGTAGTAATAATTCCCTCAGACGCAACTCTGAGGCCAAAGGCTGGGCCAGTGGCTGGCCAGTTTAAAGGGGACCGGTCACTGTACAGGCAGATCCATTATCCGGCAGGGACTAAATAGCCTGGTTAAGTGCAGAGGAAGGTGGTAGGTGTTGTTATAGCAACTGATGAGTCTTTCTGTGTGCTCACAGCCAAGTGGGTGGTGGAGCAGGGGAGGAGAAGCTCCAGATAGGAAGCCAGCAAGGAAGCAAAGTGGGGGGGGGGCAGACCAAGGGACATCCCCCCTCCTTGCCCCATCCTGGCCTGACAGCCGTGACTTCTATGCCCTGAGACTAGCAGGGCGCTAGGCAGGCTGCTTCCCTGCTGGGACTGGGGGCACAGAGGTGCTCGGAGGCCAGGCACAGGGGAAAGCACAGGAGCCGTACCTTCAGGCCCTCAGCTCTGAGTAACCACGGGCAGTCAGTAAGCTTTGTGGAGCCAGGAAAGCAGGTCCCTCGCCCAGGGCGGAGTGAATGCTCTGGAAGCACTCTTCCGAGAATAGAATCTGGCAGCTTTGACAAGGGACCGGTCTGGTCCTTGTGGACGTGGGCAGAAGAGCTTGCTAATAATGCCTAATGGTGCAGCCACGTCCAAGCTGAGAAGCCAGATAACCTCTCTTCCCTCTCTCCCTCCCTCTGCCTGCTATGGTACTGATTCATATCTTTGCACTGTCATCCTCCACGAGTGGTGTGGCCTCCCTCCCATCTGTCAGTCCATCCATCCATCCATCCGTCTGACCACCCACGCACGTACTGAACTCTGCTGCATGCCAGGTGTGTGGGATTCAGCTGTAAACAAGAGAATCATGATGTTGACCTTCTCAAAACTCATAGACTTATGGGAGAGGCAGACAGACAGGCAGATGATGACCCCACAGAGAGGAGAGCACACAATGTAGGTGGTAGACCAGGGGTTCCCAGCTGATGGCCTGTGGGATGAGTTCATCCCATTGATCTGTTTTTAGAGTATTTTGAAAATAAGAACACTTAACATGAAATTCTTAGTTTTTAGTTTCTCATGAAAAATAAGGGGATCTGGTCCCTGAGGTTCATGGTGGCAGTTGCTAGAACCTAGCAGCAGAACCCCTCAAGTTCTCTCCAGCTCCCGCTGCTCCATGTTACCCTACACCTGGCCTAGCTCCTCCAGGCATTTCAATCAGCCTGCCAGGAGCAGGGTCAAGAGGACTCAAGACAGCAAAAAAATACCTCAACCTCAAAGGTCTATCCTCTGAATAGCTAACAAGGCTGCGCCACGGTGGAAATCACAGCCCTTGCTCTGGTGATGCTATAGATGGAAATGTATATGCTGGGGAGAGATGGGGTGAAGGCTTCAGGGAGCACCATCCTAAACACAGGCTTGGGGACCCTCAGGCTGATATCACCAGGTGGGGGGCCCTGAGGACCATCAATAACCCGGCCAAGCCTCCAGCATAGGTGTCCTGGCTGCCGCATCTTCTTCTGTAGCTTTGCCCAATTCAGGGCATTCTCTAAGCTCATTTCACCCCCCAAGATGGTTCTGGGCTCTCACTCTAGGCATGTCTTATAGGAACTTGGATTAAGGAATTCACTGGAGATCTGTGCTTCAGCTAGGGGTCTTAGGATGCAAACAACAGAAAGGGACTCAAGCTAACATAAGCAAAAAGGAACTTAGTGGATTCATATCGGGGGATCAGAACTAAGAGAAGGCTGGAGAACTTGGCTGGGATGGAGGCAGGAGCCAAAGCAGTGCCAGAAGGTGAGGAGGCTAGGACCTCCAGAGTGGGACTGTAGTGAGGGCAGTCTGGTCAGTGTGCCACCACCAATGAGTAAAGTCCAGCTACTTTCATGTCCTTGTTCTTCTGTTAGAGTTTCAGATTCCAAAGAGATATGATCAATGCGCTTGTTGATGGGTCCTCCGTCAACCTTCCAGGCAGGAGGAGGTTTCTCCCCCTCCCCCGCCTTCACTCCTATTAGCTATACCAAAGGGTAGAGGGAACTCCTCAAAAGAAAATTGTCAGGGATTGGAGTAAGACTTTTTTGATATGCCTAATTTTGTAGATTTGACTCGGGAAACATCCAACTACTTTACATGATTATAAAATAAAATTAAAGTTTAAAAAATCACTAAAAGTAAAAAATAAAATAAAACAAGCCTTGAAAAAACCATTGTTGGGGGACCTGGGTGGCTCAGTCAGTTAAGTGTCCAACTCTTCGTTTGGGTTCAGGTCATGATCTCACGTTTCATGAGACCAAGCCCCGTGTCAGACTCTGTGCTAACAGTGCAGAGCCTGCTTGACATTCTCTCTCCCTCTCTCTCTGCCCCTCCCCTGCTTGGTCTCCCTCTCGTTCTCTCTCTCGCAAATAAATCAACTTTGCGATAAACCACAAAGAGAACCATAAAAAAAAAAAAAACTTTGCTGATATAACCACAAAGAGAAGAATTATGATTAAAGATGGAGTAATTTGACTGTACACCTCCAGTGGGATATACCTGAAGAGCCCTAAGGAGAGAAATGACTGCAAAAGACAAATGTGCTAAGTGCCTACCATGTGTCACCTTCATGGGAGATGCTAGGAAACACTGATAAATAAGGCAAACATCCCTACCCTGTGGAATCTGTTGTTTTGTGGCCTCTGCTATCTGCAACCTTTTCCAATATCATCCCAATCTCCTTAAAATTTTTTTTACTATAGGTGCGCCTGGGTGTCTCAGTCGGTTGAGCGTCCAACTTCAGCTCAGGCCATGATCTTGCGGTTCAAGTGTTTGAGCCCCACACTGGGCTCTGTGCTGACAACTTGGAGCCTGGAGCCTGCCTCAGATTCTCTGTCTCCCTCTCTCTCTGCCCTTCCCCTGCTCATGCTCTCTCTCTCTCTCTTTTTTTCCTCTCTCTCTCAAAAATAAATAAAAACATCAAAAATTAAAAAAAAATTTACTTATGGAAAATGTCAAACATATACACAAGTAGACAGAATAGCATAACAAGACCCACGTGTCCTTCACCTGGAACCCCCCATTATCATTCCTGTTTTGTTCCACCCCACCCCCCTTTACTCTGTTACCTCCCATATTACGCTAAAGCAAATTCCAGATTCCATATTATTTCAACGTGCCTTCATAAATATTTCAGTATGTCTCCCCAAAAGATAATAACTCTCTAAAAGAATAAATAACCACAATACCATGATCACATGTAGAACAAATAACTCTCAGTAGCATCAAATCTTCAGTGTTCAGATGTCCAATTATCTCATAATCACTATAAAACATTTTGCAGATTGTTTACAGATTGTTTGCTTCAACAGGATCAAATAAGGTTCACACACTGTGATTGGTAGATATGTATGTTTCTAGAGACTCTATTAATTTATGGGTTTTCTATTACTTTTCTCCTTTAAAATGTATTTAAAAAAAAAACTGGATTGCTTTTTCTGTAGAGTTCTCCAGAAAATCAGAGTTTGTGGATTTTGGAGACTGCATCAGCGTGGTGATATTCACACATTCCTCTGTCTTCTGAATTTCCTAGGAACTGGTAGTTGATCAGAGCTGTGGTGTCCAAGATAGTAGCTGCCAGCCACACGTGGCTGCTGAGTACTTGAATGTGGCTTGTCCAGGTTGAGATGTGTGTAAAAGGATGGAAAAGAGTTCACTGATCATTTTTTGTGTTGATTATATGTTGAAATGATAATATGTTGGGTTAAATAAGATCTATTATTAAAATTAATTCCACCTCTTTCTGTTTACTCTTTTTCAGCATACTTTCCAGAAAACTTAAAATTACATATGTGACCTGGGTAACTCGCATTTGTGTGTATTTCACTGAATAGTCCTGAGCTAAGGGCTTGATCAGATTTAGGTTCAATTTTCCAGCAATTTCAGGGCAATGCTGTGTTCTTCCATCTGGAGGCACTTAGTGCCTGCTGGCCTCCCTTTTTGTGATGCTTGCGGCCACTGACGCTCAAAGCCTGGTGCGTGAATCTACGAGTGGTTGCAAAATTCTGATATTCTCATGCTATTGTTTCATCTTTCTTTATTAGCTGCCATCTATAAAGAGAAACTTCTTGGGACACCTGGGTGGCTCAGTCAGTTAAGCGTCCGACTCTTGGTTTTGGTCAGGTCATGATCTCACAGTTCATGAACTCGAGCCCCACATTGGGCTCTGTGCTGACGGCTCAGAGCCTACTTGGGATTCTGTCTCCTCTCTCTCTGACCCTCCTCCCCCCTCTCAAAAATAAATAAATAAATAAATTAATTAATTAATTAATATAAATTATACACACACACACATATTTAAGAGAGAGAGAGAAACTTCTTGTCATCTTAGGGAATTTAAGTCATCTCTTCAGAGAGGTTTCCCCTGACATCCCTGTATAGGGTAATTCATGGTAGTCCTTTTCATTGCCCTATTTGTCTCCTTCATGGCCCTTGTTACCGTATGCCATTATCACTGTATCTGCTTGCTTGCCCGGTGCTACAGGAGTATAAGCCCCAGGAGGGAAAGGACCAGTTCTGGTTTCCTCATCCATGAAATCCCAGTGTCCCACCCTAAGGAGGTGCTAGAGAAGGGTCTGTGGAATGAAGGGAGGGATTCTGAAATGGACAAAGCTCCAAATCATAACACAGGAAACCCGAGCTTGAATCCCAGCTCTGCCACAAGCTGAGGGTTGGTTCCAGCCTCTTCAGGCCTCAGTTACCTCCAATGGGGCAAGCAGGTGGGCAGTCCAGTCACTGGAGCACAGTTTCAGCCCTGATGGGCTCTCATTCTGCAAATCTGGCTTCTCCTCAGCTCATGCTTCTAGAGGCCTCTCTCCCACCAGGGCTGAGCTGGGGCCAGGTGGCAGATGATTAAAGCGACACCCCACAGCTAAGAAATCCAAAAGCTAATTAACTGCAGCCCAGCAGACTCAAAGGAAGCCAGTCTGGCCGCTGCACTGATGGTGGGTGGCATTAATACCTAATGGTCTATTCTAATCGCTGTCTTTCCTCAAGTTCCTCCTGTTTCCCAAAGCACTTTCAATCAAGCAAAGAGCATCCACAGAGTGAGTGCTTCTGAGCCCTGTCCCCTGGAGGAAAGAGGCCAGGAAACAGAAAGCCACCCCACCAGGAGCTAACAAGTAAGCTGGCCAGACAAGATGTAACATTCAGGGAGGGGGGAAAAAGCTATCAGGACAGGGTGAGGGTGTGCCACACCTCTCTAGTGTTTGTCCCTCACAGCATGCAGGGTCATTCATCTCCATGAATGGGATTATCCCGCCTGGACTTTGGGGAAACTGAGGCTCAAGATCAGGACCGCTTTGGCGAAGGTTATACAGGTAGTGAGTGGCAGGGGTGGGAAGGCAACCCACAGTGATCTATTCATTCACTGATGATAGTGAGGGGGCACCTGCTGTGTGCTGGACAGTATGCCATGCATGGGGAGTACACAGACATCTTAGGGCAGGTTCCCGGGAAGGGGAGCCCCAGTCGGGATACTAATGTACATGTGGGGTGGGAGCTAAGTGAGGATGCGACCTTTGCAGGGAGGCCGGCTTTATTCTGGCCCTTCAAGGGTGCGTAGCTGAGCTGGTCCCACCTTGAGGCCAGGGGGCAGGATTTTGGACCTGTGTCAGTCATGGGCCGCAGACCCTCCCAGGGGTGGAAGGCAGGACCTCGCAAGCAAGGGGGCTCCCATTTGGCTGAGGGAAATTCTCAGAAGAACTGGGAGGGACACCAAGGGGACACCCTATAGTAGGTAGTACAGGAGGTAAACACGGTTCCTACTTCCAGGGCCTTGCAGTTGCAAGGGACCATTGTATCAAGGAACACCCCTAGACCTGCTGATGCCGCCCTGTAAAGATCCTTGCACTTATGCTTCTCATGGGAAGTAGAAGAGATTAACGGTCGTTATGACAATTTCGTGAGAACTACTATGTGCTGAGCACCGTTCTAAGCACTTGAGATAGAATAGTGGAGTGGGACACCGGGGTGGCTCAGTCAGTTAATGTCCAGCTTCAGCTCAGGTCATGAGCTCAGGGTTTGTGGGTTCAAGCCCCTCATCAGGCTCTGTGTTGACAGCTCAGAGCCTGGAGCCTGCTTCTGATTCTTTGTCTCCCTCCACCCCCTCTCTGCCCCTCCCCTGCTTGCACTTTGTCTCTCTCTCTCTCTCTCTCTCTCTCTCTCTTAAAAATAAATAAAATATTCTTTAAAACTTAAAAGAATAGTGCAGAGAAAAAAAAGTCAGAGCTTCTATTCTGATGGGGGATGGTGCCACCCTGCTACACAACTCTAGGAGGTGCCATTGTCCTATCACATTGAAGTCTGTGTGAATAGTGACTTCTGGAACTGTGCAGTGCACACCCTGTGCCACAGACCACAGCTACACCACTTGGGGGAAACAGATAATAATAAACAACATAGGGAAGTACAATATGTGTTACAGTAGATGGCGAAAAATGCTGAGGAACATAAAGCAGAGAATACAGAGAGGGTGTGGACATGTGGGAGGGTGCAATTTTATGCACTGCCAGGGACAAGCTCACCGAGAAGATTACTGCATCCGTCAGCATCCCAGCAGGGAACAGCTGGCACACCGAAGTGGGTCATTGGAGGAGAATTAGCGGAGGGACTATTTACCATGATGTGAGCAGGATGGGGAGAAACCAGGAACAGTGGAGTGAGACTACTATGACCCTGAGGCTGGCGGCAGCAGTAGGAGGAGGGGAGGGACACATGACAGAAGGCAGAGACTATATAGGGAGGGCACCTGACAGGGCCACCACCAGCCTTCAACAGTCACCTAGGAGGGAGCCCTGGGAATAAATACCTGACCTCACTGCTTTTCATGGTGCCCTCTGTAGGCCAAACACAATGGAAGCCAGTGGGTGAAAGTTCTGTTGATTTAGTCCCTAAAGTCAGCACCCAGGAGATGGAGCAGGGTGGAAGTCGGTAGAGAGTGGATCCAGGAGTGCAAACAGAAGCTACACAATGACATTAGAGCAGAGCCCTAAAGAGGATAAATTCCAGTGGACATCTGGGAAAGAGTATTCCAATCAGAGGGAAGAGCATGAGCAAAGGTCCTGCGGTGGAAGGGTGACTGGGGCGTCTATGCCACAGCAGACTGGCCTCTGGCTGGAGCGGAGTGAGGGCAGTGGATGAAATCAGAAGGTAACAGGAGGCTGGGTGGAGGCGATTGTCTAGGTGTTTGAGATGAGGAGCCCTGGGAGGGTGCTGAGCAGAGGAGGGGCCCTCTCTGGCTTCTGTCTTGACAGATTCCTCCGGCTCAGTGCAGAGTTGAGGCGCAGCGAGGCAGAGGTGGAGGCAGGGAGAGCAGAGAGGAGGCTCTGCATCAGCCCAGGTGAGAGACAGTGGAGGCTGGGACAGAGTGACAGGAGCAGAGGTGGTGACATGCGGTTGGATGTTGATTCTGTTTTGAAGGTAGAGCGACAGGCTCTTCTGATGGATTGGTTTGGGGGTCTGGGAGCAAAAGAACTTGTTAGTCTTGTCTGTTATCCTTCAGCAACTTATTCATAGCTGATGTGCACTCTTGCTAAGATGTAGTTTCAGGAAGGAGAAGCTACAATATCTACAAATTCCCTGTGAAGCTCTTCTGGGGGTTATTGTTGGTCAGGGGCAGGGGATAGAGCATAAGGGTAGTGTTATGATTCTGCTTAAAAGTGATGTCTTTGTTTCTTAGAGTTATTTTCTGAAATGCTTGCAGTTGAAGCCATAAAAAAGACTAGAATTTGCTGCCTAATAATATGGGAGTGGGCAAGGCTACAGAGGA
This sequence comes from Panthera uncia, assembly GCF_023721935.1. Classification (NCBI taxonomy): domain Eukaryota; kingdom Metazoa; phylum Chordata; class Mammalia; order Carnivora; family Felidae; genus Panthera; species Panthera uncia. Next base: position 50,540,545 of record NC_064816.1, read on the forward strand.
AATGGGTTGCCGCAAATTGGGAGTTACTGAAATTGGCTGGTGGCATGTGGGGTCAATTACACTATGCTCTCTACTTGTGTGTAGTTTTTAAAAATTTTTTTTAACATGTATTTATTTTTGAGAAACAGAGTGAGACAAAGCGTGAGCAGGGGAGGGGCAGAGAGAGAAGGAGAAACAGAATCTGAAGCAGGCTCCAGGTTCTGAGCAAGTGTTCAGCACAGAGCCCAATGCAGAGCTCGAACCCACGAAACGTGAAATCATGACCTGAGCCGAAGTCAGTCACTTAACCAACTGAGTCACCCTGGCGCCCCTTTCGTTTTTCTAAAATGAAAGGTTTTTTAAGATCTATACTGTGGATCCTTGTGATGGAACTGTTCTGTATCTTGACTATGGGGTGGGGGGGGAGAGTCATATGAATCTACATAGAGGATAAATTTGCAAAGAACCAATTCTGCACGCACGCACACACACACACACACACACATTAATGAATGCATCTAAAACTGTATAGTCAGAAGATTGTATCAATGTCAACATCCTGTCAATATCAATATTAGGCTATCCTTGTGAAAGGTGTTGCCATGGAGAGAAATCCGGGGAAGAGTATAACAGACCTCTCCACAGTATTTCTTAAAGCTGCATGTAAATCTACAATTATCTCAAAAAATTTTTCAAGTCCCCATAAAAGATTAGAGGAGAAATTAACAAGTGTTGGAAAGGTTGTGGAGAAATTGGAATGCTTGTAGATTGTTAATAGGAATGTGAAATAGTGCAGATGCTGTGGAAAACAGTAAGGTAATTCCTCAAAAAATTACACAGAGAATTACTATATGATCTAGCAACTTCACTTTTGGGAATATACCCAAATGAATCAAAAACAAGGACTTAAAGAGACACTTCTATACACATGTTCATGGCAGCATTATTCACAAAAGCCAAAAGGTGAAAACAATATATATCCATTGAATGGATAAATAAAATGTGGTAAATTCATGCAATAAAATATTATTCAGCCTTAAAAAGGAAGGAAATTCTGACACATACTATAATATGGATGAACGTTGACAACACTGTGGTAACTGAGATAAGCCAATCACAAAAGGGCAAATATTGTATCATTCCACCTCTGTGAGGTCCCTAGAGGAGTCAAGGTCATAGAGACAACAAGTAGAACGGTGGGTGCCAGGGGCTGTGGGGTGGGGAATGGGGAATTCATGTTTAATGGGGACAGAGTTTCAGTCGGGGAAGATAAAGAGTTCTGGAGATGGATGGTGGTGATGGTTGCACAACAGCGTGAACATACTCAATGCCACTGAAATGTACACTTAAAAATGGTTGAAATGGCGAATTTTGTGTTATGTATTTTATAACAATTTAAAAAAGAGATGAGAGGAAAGCACGTTCATTGATGTTTCAAAAAAGGTAAAAATGGGTTATAATCAGATGTCAACAGATTCCCTCATTCTCTGACTAGAATGACATAATCAAAGGCAGAGGGAGCCATTGACAGATTCTTCTACGTGTCCTATGTTTCCATTAAAATGCCGTCAAAAGAATCCCAGGCAGTGCTCTTCCAGACAGTGGTGACATTCCCCAATATGGGAGTCACTAAAACAGTGAGAAATCAACCACCAAATGACCAACCAACACCTGTGTGCCAACCATACAAGAGGGGTCACCAGACTCTGATAACATATATTGGAGGCCCAAGCAACTGGTTAACTCCTACATATCCTTCAGATCCTAGCTCCAATGTCCCTTTGTCAAGGAAGTCTTCCCTGATTCCCTGGGATAGATGGTGCATCTCTATTTCAAGATCACTACGTATCCCAGTTTGCCCAAGATAGTTCCAGTTTATGACACTTGTCCAGGCATAATTATTAATAGCACTCACTTTCACTTACAGAAGGGTCCAGATTTAGATGGTAAATCAAATGGTCATCCACCCGTTGCAAACCTTTCTAGCATCCCTTAATTGTGACTAGTTCACTGTGTAATGTTGTCTCTCCAGCTGTGGTGTAAAAGCTCCCAGAGCAGGGACATGCCTGCCTTGTTCACTGCCAAAGTCTCACTGTCTCTCTGTTTATTAGGAGCTCGGTAATACTGATTGGATGAATGAATGTTTCCACTGCTTTGTGAGTGTCTGTGGTGGCCGTGGAGCTGCCCTTATAAGACTCCCTAAGAAGGGGCACCTGGGTGGCTGAATCGGTTAAGCATCTGACTCTTGGTTCCGCTTAGATGATTTCACAGTTTGTGAGTTTGAGTCCTGCATCCGACTCTGCACTGACAATGCAGAACCTGCTGGAAATTCTCTCTCTCTCTCTCTCTCTCTCTCTCTCTCTCTCTCTCTCTCTTTCTCTCTCTCTCAAAATAAATAAATAAGCTTAAAAGAATATTTAAAAATATTAAAAAATTTAAAAGGACTCCCTGCTAGGAAGAGTGTAATTGGCTGACTGCCTCCAGCGGCTGCCCCAGGTGGCTCCAGGACATGGTGGTGGTAAGAGAGCTTGGTCTTCCCTCCCAGTGGAGACCCTACAGTCAGCCAGTCTTTGCCCTGGGGCTCTCCATCGGCCTGGCCTCAGCTTTCTCAGTGCCACTAAAAGTCCAAGGCCTCTTCCTACTCAGCTTTCACGGGTGTCCGAATTGCACTTGGACATGAGGCTCTTCTGTTTCCTTCTGTTCCTCCTCCCCTTTATTATTCCTCACAAGCAGCTCCCCGCAAGGTCCTCTGCACACCTCTTGTCTTGGGGTCTGCTTCTCAGGGGACCTGGACTAGTGTTCCGTCACCATAAGACCATGAGGTGGTAACATGGGTCTGATTCTCTTCTCATGAAAACACACCCCCACCTCCTCTGGAAGGAGAGGAGCCGCTGCCCAGCCCACTCTCTCATTGCTCTTGTTCTGGCCAGAGCTGTTTTGCTTCCACAGATTTTTCTTTGCCATTTTCCACTTATTCTTCACCAATTAGCTCAAGAAAATGTCTCCATCCCTCTCCCTCCTTCCCTCTCTCTTTCTTTCTTTCTCTTTTTCTCTCTGGGTCTCAACCTTTGAGAGTTTCTCTCCAACTCTGACTTTAACTCCCTCTTTCAAACATTGGCTTTATGCACATGAGTTTCTCCCGTGACATAAGCTAAATCAAAACGAGTAAGAGTAAGATAAGAAGACCTGTACAACTTGCAAGGGCCTTGACAGTGTCCAGACGTTGTCATCAGCATCTCCACAAATGTCTCGTCTCCTCTAATTAAATCTGCCTTTCTCCAGCTGCAATATTCAAGATCAATTAAACAGATAAGGGGCATTGATTCAATGGCTCTAGCTCCAGCAGCACACAAGCTTGGCTGCACATTAGAATCTCCTGGAAGCTTCTTAAAAACAGCAATGCCCGGGCCCCACTGCCAAAGGATTAAAATGCTGATGCCCGGGCCCCACTCCAGAAGGTTCAGATTTGATTGTTCGGAGGTGCATCCTGGGCCTCAGCTTCCCGAGGGATTGGATTGTGCAGTCGGGGTTAGGTACCACTGATACAAGAAGTTTCCCATGTGGGTTAGTTAATTCTGTCTGGTGGGTGCTGCTGTCTCATTTTGCAGGTGACGACACTGAGGCACTGAGACTTGGAGACTCTGAGAGGCTCTGAGACTTGAAGGAGAATCCAAATGCTCTGATCTTTTGCTGGGAAGAGGGAGCATCAAACAGAGACGGGAGAAGGGCCAGCAACCTCCCTCTTTTCTCCCCCCAGTCTATCTCCACCCAAGCAATTCACCAGCTGTCATTTATGGTGTCATTCTCTACTATAAGACTGGAGGCCCTGTTGTTATAAGAGTTTTTCTTATGCAAACATCCTGTAACAGTTATTTATCTGATTACCCCCACCTCAGGGGTCAGAGTCTTATTGTCATGGATTTGACTATAGAGCCCAGCACTGTGCTTGGCCAAAAGTAAATGCTTTAAAAATGTTGAAAGATTATTTGGACATATGTTGAATGGGATGAATGGATAGATAGACAGATGGACAGATGTGAATGGATCGTGATAAGCAGATATACGGATTTGAATGAATGAATGGGCAGTAGATTGGATGGATGGATGAATGGATGGATGGACGGTTAGATGGGTAAATGACTGCAAGAATAAATTTGTCTATAGCCTGCCTTGTGTCACAAAGGATTTGAGATGCTCAAAAAGATTCAAGATACTTATAATAAAATTTAAAAGTAGAATTTTAGTGCAGTCTCTGTACCTGGCTTCACTCTAGGCATTAGAACGCATCTGTGAACAAGAGACAAAGATTCTTCCCCTTGCGACCCTTATATTTTGGCAGCATGAAACAGACAATAAACAATAAACATAACAAATGAATAAATTATATGGAGTATGTTAGAAGGCTAAGAGCTATTAGTGAGAGAAAAGAGCAGGGAAAGAGAGACTGGAAAAGCCAAAGAGGGGACACCATTCTAAACAGGGAGAGGAGGGAAGGACTCATGGAGAAAAGCAAAGACCTCTGAGCAAAGACCGGAATGAGATGAGGAAGGGAGCCCTGCAGGGACCTAGGGGGAGAGCATCCCAGGTGGGGGAGAGGGCCTGTACAAAGGTTTTTGAGTGGGAGTGTGCCTCTCTGTTTGAGGGATAATATCAGAGGTCAAGCACCTGGAGCAAAGTCAGTGGACGGGAGAGTAGGGGATCAGAGGTCACAGAGTGGCCAGATCACATAAGGCCTTGTTCATGATGGTGAGAACTTTGGTGTTTTTGCTGAGTGATGTGAGAGCCACAGGAGGGTGTTGAGCAGAGGAGGGATGTGACCTGGCTTAGATTTTAAAAGGATCCTTTGGGCCACTCTTTTAAATCAGTAGACCACCGGAGGTTGGACTCAAAGCAGCATGAGCAATGAGAGGGGCGCCTGGGTGACTCAGTGGGTTGAGCATCCAGCTTCACCTCAGGTCATGATCTCACTGTTCGTGGGTTCGAGCCCCATGTCCGGTTCTGTGCTGACAGCTCGGAGCCTGGAGCCTGCTTCGGATTCTGTCTCCGTCTCTCTCTGCCCCTGCTCACGCTCTGTCTCTGTCTCTGTCTCTCTCTCAAAAAGTAAATAAACATTAAAAAAAAAAAGAAAGGGCAATGAGAAGTCAGCCAGCTAAGAGGGGATGGGGGCTCACACCAGAGCGGGGGCAGCAGAAGCGATGAGAGGTGGTTAGAGTGTGGGTATCTTCTGAGGTGAATCTAGCAGGAGCTCATGGCAGTTTGGGTATGGGTGTGAGAGGAAGAGAGGAATCAGCTTTGCTGCTGGCAGTTTTGGCCTGAGTAACTGCAAAAAAGCAGTGGCCACCAATCTAAATGGGGACAGTTGGGGTCAGGCCAGGATTTGGGGAGGGGCACAATCAGGAGCTCAGTTTTGGACATGAGAGGTTTCGATGTGCATGGGCATCCAGTGGAGATGTCAAACAGGCAGTCGAAATTCAAGAGAGGTCTAGGCTGCAGACATAAATGTGGAGTCACACACACACACACATAAATGGTATTTAAAGTGCTGACGTTGGGTGAGGTTAACAAGACAGTGATACAGAAGAGAAGAGCCTCGAGGACCAAGCTTGGTGTCATCCCAGCATCAAGAGGCTGTGGAGAAAAGAAAATCAGTGAAGGAGAAGGGGAGACCAGTGAGGTAGGGGGATGAGTGGGAGAGCACAGGGTCCTAGAAATCCGATAAGAGAAGGGAGCGGTCACCTGTGCCAACCCATGTAAGAGACGGAACTGAGGATTGGGCATGGATTTTGCCACGAGGAGGCCACTGGCCATCTTCACTAAAGGTGCACCTGTAGTGCAGCAGGAGTGGCCGCCTAATTGGGATGGGTTTATGAAGAAGGGGAGGGAGGTATCAGAAGGACTGAGGATAGACGGTTCCTTTGAGGAGTTTTGCCGCAAAGGAGAGCGGTAGCTTGTCACTTGGGGGTCCCCAGTGACCTTGTCTCCTGGTATTGGAGTCCTTGTATAGTCCCTTCCCCTGGATCTAGGCTGTTCCTGTGACTTTACCCAACAAAATGTGACAGAAGCCACGCTGTGCCATTTCTAGGCCTAAACCTTAAGACAGCCTGGAAGCTTCTGCCCTGCTGGACCCCAGGCAGCATGCTGCAAGAAGCCCACGCCACACGGCAGGCCACATGCAGGAGAGAATGGAGGCCCTGCGCTCAAACAGGCCAAACCAAGCTCCAGCCTGCGGCTGGCACCAACCACAGGCCTTCTAAGATCTCAGCCCAGTGGAGCCTCTAGAAGGCTACAGCCCCAGCTGTATCACCACATGTCGCAGGTGAGCTGCCCGGCAGAGCCCTGTCAATCCACAGCACGGAGAGATAATAAAATAATGGTGATTGTTCAAAAAGCATTAAGTTAGGGGTGAATGGCTACACAGCAATAACTAACCCAAACAGGGAGACACATAAGAGTAGTTACGGGGGAAGAGGAGTCAAGATTTTCTTAATGGTGATGGCATCACGATTTTTTTTTTATTGAGTTATAATTGACATACAATATCATATTCATTTCAAGTGTACAAGACAGTGCTTCGATATTATTATATATTACAAAATGATCACCATTATAGACCTAGCTACCATCTGTCACCATACAAAGTCATTATAATATTATTGGCTATACTCCCTATGCTCTACATGACATCCCTGTGACTTATTTATTTAATAAGTAGAATTTTGTACCTCTTAATCCCCTTCACCCATTTCACCCCTCCTTCTGCCCCCTACCCTCTGGCCACCATCTGTTTGTTCTCTGTGCCTATGAGTCTATTCTGGTTTTGTTTTGTTTTTTGTTTGTTTTGTTTTGTTTGTTCTCTTTCTTAGATCCCACATTTAAGTGAAAGCGTACTGTATTTGTCTTTCACCATCTGACTTATTTCACTGAGTATAGTCCCACTTGTTTATTTTTGCTTTTGTTTCTCTTATGTGTGGAGAGAGATCCAAAGAATGTTGCTAAGACTGATGTCAAAGAGATTACTGCATATGTTTTCTTGCAGGAATTTCATGGTTTTGGGTGTTACATTCAAGTCCTTAGTCCATTAAAAAATTTTTTTTGATGTTTATTTATTTCTGAGAGACAGAGACAGAGCATGAGTGAGGGAGGGGCAGAGAGAGAGAGGGAGACACAGAATCTGAAGCAGGCTCCAGGCTGCAAGCTGTCAGCACAGAACCCAGTTCAGGGCTCAAACTCACAAACTGCAAGATCATGACCTGAGCCAAAGTTGGACACTTAACCGACTGAGCCACCCAGGTGCCCCAAGCCCTTAGTCCATTTTGAGTTTATTTTTGTAGACGGTGTAAGATAGTGATTCAGTTTCACTCTTGTGCATGTAGCTGCCCAGATTTTTGTTGTTGTTTTAAAGATGGGAGAAATAATGACATGTTTGTATGCTGATGAGAATGATCCAGAAGAGGTTAAAAATGATGCTGTGGGAAAAGAGAGCAGATGAAGGCGGATGGGGCCCAGGGCACAAGAAGAGGTACACAGCTCATGGGCAGTTCACCTGTGGCAGCAAGTAGGAAGCCTGAGTACGTGGGTGGAGACGCTGGTAGGGAGGTCAGTGCATGGTGGGTGTGTGAACATTCTGACTGCTTTGATTTTGTCAGTGAATAGGAAGTGGAGAGTGTGGGCGGTGGGGGTTGGGGGGAGGCACTAAGGGTGTAGGGGAACAGAGGAGTGAAACAGTAGTCTAACAGGGCTGGAGAGCCAATGGATAGACAGGTACAGCCCAATTGCCAGGCAGTACCAAGGGCTCTCTTGACGTTCAAGGTCACGAATTTTGAAGTGAGCACAGTCAGAGTGGCTGTCCAGCTGCTGCTGCGTGGGGGGTGGACACAGCATTGGCTGAGAGTGGACATGACCAGAGCTGTGGCTCTGCCAAGCGAGTACGGAAAACACAAATAATAAATGAAGAAAAGCAATTCAGTGGGGAGAGCAATTCAGATCAAAAGCTCAAGACGGTGGGGTGGGGGGTGCAAAATTAGAAAGCCAGACCCTGGAAGGGTGGGGGAAGGAGGGAGGGAGGGAGGAAGGGAGGAAAGAGAGAGAGAAAATAAAGAAGTAGTATGATCCTGTTTTAGATTGGTATTGTTAGGCAACTGCACCTGAGTGGGGATGAGGTTCAGGTCCGGTAAGGAACACATCTGGATAAGGAGTGAGATGGACAGCTGAAGCCCTTGCCCCAGCCAATCCCCTCCTCACCTCACAGTCCCCACCCTGCCTCAAGACAAATTGTCTCCTTTCGAATTTGGTTCCAGTTCTATTTGCTGTAGGATGGAGCTTCCTGTTTCCCTCCCTCCCTAGACTTCCCCTTCCCAGCTCATTAGGGACTGCACCCCAAGAGGCTTCTCTCCCCAGAACATCCTTAATAGCCAAATCCAGCGGGGAGAAGTATTTCCAGCAGGGCAGCAGGAAAACCAGCTTTTGGCTTCCAGTCTGGGAAAGTGAGGTGGCCAGCCATACGCAGCCTGGACCTAGTGACCTCTCGCTGGAGGCACATCTCAGAATTCTGGGAGGAGAACCAGATCTCGTCAGAAGATGGGGCCCCCTCCCTCTCCCACAGCTTTCTGTGTATCCTCAGAGTCAGCAGCTCTCCTGGTTCTCGGCGGTCACTTGTTAAAAAAATACAGATGACAGGGCCCCTACCAGAAACCGGCAGTAAGATCCAGGGATCCTTATTTCTCACAAGTTCTCCTAGTGATCCTAAGCCACAGCCAAGGTCAAAAACTACCAATCTGTCTCTTTGGGCCTCGGTTTCCCCATCTGTTATAAAAGTTAACCGAAAGGTCTAGAGGTGCTTTCCAGGCACACACGTGGTTTGAGCTCCACAACAGCCCAGAGGGTGTCATTATTTCCAGTTATGAGGTGGGAAGAAGGGGGGTTTAATAGAGGCAAAGGGATGAGGGATGGGCCACGGAATCTCTGAGGGTTTTTTCAGTGTTGGGGTTTGAGGAATCTGGGAGGGTCTGGGTGGGCTGGCGGAATCTGCCTCCCAATACCTAGGGCTGACTCAGGCTCTCACACACCCCAGAAGGTCAGGTGAGTCCTATGAGCACCAGGTGGGGCTGGTGCGTCCAAGGAAAAGCACGTCACTGCACATGCGTAAGTGAGGTTCCCTCCCCTCCCCCACACCCTTTCTCTTCCTTACACCACCCCCCCCCCAGCTCCTCCCTGACCTGTTGCTGCCCAACCCATGACGTATTTTGGAACTCTCCACTGCCATCTCTACTCTTTCCTATGTCGGAGTGAGTGATTTCTGCCCAGCGTGGAGATGAGGTGAGTTGGAAAATTGGGAAAAGGTTCAGTCTGGCTGAGTCACTTCAAGGAGGAAGGTGGAGAGAGCAGTCTGAGCCAAATGCCACTGCTTCCATGTGCGTCTTCCGTCTTGACAGTAGACATTGAGAAGTGGTTGGCGAGGGGAGCCCCATGACGGCATTCTCGGTTAAGAAAAGTCACTCTGCTCCCGTGCTGATGGAAGGGAGAATGTATTGGAAGAAGCAAGCCGGGAGGTCTACGTATAATTATGGAGCTGTTGAAATCCTTCAGGTAACCCTGGCCTAGACCAGGGAGTGGGAGGAGGAGAAAGGACAGGAGGTGACCGCTACAGTGGCAGATGATTAGCCTGAGGGGGCGCTGGTTTTTGGCTTGAGAGTCTGAATGATTGTAGGTATTGTTCACTGAGAAGGGGAACACAAGAGGGAGGGGAACATGTTATCTTCAGAATTATGCACTGAGTCCCCCTGGAACATGGGACTTTGTAAAGGTACTGAAGTGCTAACATGTCCTCTTGGGTGAGATGTCTGGGAGACCGTTTCTGTCTTCATGGTGGGAGAGTGTCTGGTGTTCTGTCACTAAGGTTAAGGTCCCAATCAGCCCCACAAGAGCCCTCCCCACCAGAGAATGGGAAGAAATATTTTCAAATCATATATGTGATATGGGTCTAGTATCTAGATTCTATATTGAATTCTCACAAATCACTACTTAAAAGCAAGCAATTCAACTAAAACATGGACAAGGTATCTGAATAGACATTTTTCCACAGAAGCTATACAAATGGCTAATAAGCATATGAAAAGATGCTCAATATCGTTAGTCATTAGGGAAATGCAAATCAAAATCACAATGAGGTATCATTTCACACCCACTAGGACAGCTATATAAAAAACAAGACAAGTGTTGGCAAGGCTATGGAGACTTTGGAACCCTGCAACATCGCTGATGGGAGTGGAAAATAGTGCAGCTGTTCTGGAAAGCAGCTTGGTGGCTCCCCAAAAGTTAGGCATAGAATTACTATATGACCCAGCAGTTCCATTCCCACATGTGTACGCAAGAAAACAAAATACATATATTCACGCAAAAACTTGTACAAGAATGTTCATAGCAGCGTTATTCATAACAGCCCAAAAGAAGTAACAACCCAGTGCCCGTCAACTGATGAAAGGATACAGAAAAATGTGGAATAGCCATACAGTAGAATATTATTCAGCCATAAAAAGGAAAGAAGTCCCACTATAGCATAGGTAAACTTTGAAAGCGTCATGCTAAGTGAAAGAAGATGGTCACATTAGACAACATGTGGTAGAGTGGATTCCATATATATGAAAGTGCAGAAATCTATAGAGACAGAAAGTGGATTAGTGATTGCCAAGGAATGAGGGAAGGGGGAATCAGGAGATATGGAATTATTTTGGGGGGTAATGGTAGGTAGTGGCAATGGTTGCAAAATATTGTGGATATACTAAAACCACCCAAGAAGCAAAATAAGCCCTTCTTCCTGCTGTAGGCACTGTGGTTGGCCTTGGCCCCAGCTCCAAGATCTCTCACTCTGCACAACCCTTTGGCTGCAATTCTAACACTCAAATTCTTCAGCCAAGCCTCTTCCACACACCCAGACTTGCTCAATCTTTCCATTCCAACTATGCTCCCTTTTTGCCTTCACATCCCCAGGAGGCTCCCAGGGGCTCACCCCACCCCATTAGCCCTCCATGCCCCTTCCTCTCCACCAGGCCACCTCCCCATTTCAGAACCCGGCTCCCTGCTCACCTCTTCCTGGAACCTCCCCTAGAGGGTCCCCCAGTGGCCTCCCATCAGCCCTTTGCATTTGTAAAGATACCAAATTGCCAAGTCTTAACCTGGGCTCTGCCACTGAAAGCCTCTGTGACTCTTCGAGAATCATATAACCTTTTCTGGGTCTCACTGTCCCCATTTGTAAAATGTACATTGCCATGTGTCTTAGTCTGCTCAGACTTCCATGAAATACCCTGAACTGGGTGGCTTAAACAACATAAATTTATTTTCTCACCATTCTGGAGGCTGGAAGTCTGAGATCAGGGTGCCAGCATGGTCGGGTTCTGGTGACAGCTCTCTTCCTGGCATATAGATAAGCCACCTTCTTGCTGTCTTCACATGGCCTTTTCTCTGTGTTTGTGCATAGAAAGGACAGAGAGGGAGGAAGAGAAAGAGAGAGAAAAGGGGAAGGAAGAGGAAGAAGAGGAGGAGAAAGGAGGGAGGGAGGGAGAGATGGAGAGAGAGAAGGGAGGGAGAAAGAAAGGGAGAGAGACAAAGTTCTCCTTGGTGTCGCTTCTTATAAGGCCACTAATCCTATCATGAGGCCCCACCATCAAGACCTCATCTAGCCCACATTACCTCCCAAAGGCCCCACCTCCAAGGGGTTAGGGTTTCAACAAACAAATTTGGTTCAGAGAGGGGAGACACAAACATTCAGTCCATAAATCCGTGCTTATTTGCTGAGTGAGAATCCATGGAATTCTGTAGGTTTAAGGCTTTATATATGCAACATGCCAGGCCCTTGTGAAGGGTTATTATTTTTCATCAATCCCATATAAGCATGTGTGTGTTTCTTGGCAAGTGAATACCATATGCCCTTCATAAGCATATGACCTCCAGTCTGGTGCTCAAGGGCAGGGGATGTGTCTGCTGCTTTTGAATGTTCTCTTAAACTATGAGAAACTACCAGGAGCCAGAATCCAAAATTCTTCTCTCCCTCCTGGGATCCTAGAGCCCTATTGCCTTGGGTCATACATATTTGAGTTTCTGACTCTCAGGCCTGACCATCAGGTTCTTAAGTGCAGGAGCTCTGCAGGGAGACACTTCACCACTCTACACCTCAGTTTTTTGTCTGTAAAACAAGGATAAGAGTACCCATCTCACAGCATTCCTGGGAGAGTTAAATGAAAAACCACATTGTAAGCTCTCAATAAATGTCAGTGATAAAGATGAATATGATGTATTGGTTACCTATTGCTGCATAATAAATCACCCCGACACTTAGTGACTCGAAACATCAATAATCATGTGTTCTCTCTCGTGGTTTTAGTGGATGAAGAATTCAGGAGTATCTTGGATGGGGAATTCTATCCCCAGGTTCCTCATGAGGCTGAGGCTTTAGTCATCTGCAGCCTTGACAGGGCTAAAGGATCCAGTTCCAAGTGGCTCACTCACATGTCCCCAAATTGGTGCTGGCTGTTGGGGTGGGTGGGTGGGGGCCTTGGTTCGTCTCCATATGGGCTTTCCCACAGAACTCCTTGAGTGTCCTTATAACATGGTAGCTGGCTTACCCAGTGAACCATCCAAGAATCCAAGGAGGAAGCTACAATACCTTTTATGATCTAGATTCAGAAGCCACATGCTGTCACTCCTGCAAGACTCTATGGGTCAATGCAGGCCAACCCTAATTTAATATGGGCTATGCACAAACATAAATACCAGGAGGTGAATGTCATTGGACCCATCTTGAAGACCCAACTACCACAGATGATGAGAGTATATTCTTTCATGTGAGATCAGGTGTCCAACAACTAGAAAGTAGCATAGCCAGGATTTGAATTCAAGTCTGTCTAGCTCAGACTACAAGATCTTAACCACTATCCTTTGTTGACATCCATTTTCTTCATGCACACAATCACATACTCATTCAGCAAACCTTATCTAAGCACCCACTGTACTATGAGTGCACTAGATGTTGGCAATGCCCCTGTTCTCAAGGAGACCCAGTCTAGAGGGGGTGTGGATGGCAGAGCTGGATCCAGCTCCCAAGTCCTATGGCTTCTCATTCGCTGTTCTTTCTGTTCTGGGATACTTGCATCAGAGGGGAAAATGACTGAAGCCTCACAACTCTTTTGGCAGAAAGAGGTGGAGGGGAATTATAGAAAATGAACTGAATGTGAAACCAGGAGTTCTGGGTCTAGGTCTTTGACATTGATTTGTAGGATGCCTTTTTGATAAGTCCCCTCCCCTCTCTGGGCTCAATTCCAGAATTGCCTGTAAGGAACCTATGTGTGCAAATAGTCCATTCAGTGTCATTTATCAAGCACATACTATGGACCATATACTGGTATCAGTGCTGGGAACACAGCGAGGAACAAGATAGAGTCCCTGCCTTCCAGCTCCTCACATTCCAATGTAGGCTGAGAGACAATAAACAAACCAACAAAGAAAAAGACCACTTGGGAAAGCCATGAGAACCATAAAGGGTGAAGTGATAGGCAGGGGGGCGCTACTTTATCCAAGGAAGGCTTCTCCAAAGGGTGGGAACTGAATACAGACTGAATGATGGTGAAGTGACCATGGAAAGATTATGGGGGGGTGGGAGAGAGGATGAGGGTCCCAGGCAGAGGAACCATCGAGTGCAGAGGCCCCAGGACAAGAGATTGCTGTGTTTGCCTGCATCAAGGAGACTAGAGTGGCTGAAGGATAGTGAGCCCAGGGAGGAGGGCAGCAGATGAGGACACAGGGGTGCAAGGGTAGATGATGGGGACACTTGCAGACCTCAGAGAGATGTGTGCACTGAATTTTAAGTGGAGTAGAAAGCCTTTGGACGATTTTCAATAGAATGATCTAATATGTATCAAAAGGGCGCTCTACCTATTGTGTGGGAGTGGGTTGCTTGTCTCTCTAATATATTCTTTAACAAGTTTTTATTAACTTTTTTATTGTGGTAAAATATACACAACATAAAATTTACCATTTTAGTCACTTTTAAGTTTACAATTTAGTGGCGTTAAATACATATAAAATGTTGTGCAATCATCACCACTACCCATTTCTAGAACTTTTACATCGTCCCTAACAGAAACTCTACACCTATATTAAGCGTTTCAGGGGAGCCTATAGTCATGTGAAATCTTTCAGCTAAAAGTGACAAAAAGCCCAACTCAAGTAGAATTACCCCAAGAAGAGAAGCTGTTGTTTCACAAAAGCGAAAAGTATAGGTTAGTCTTCAGGCATGACTGGATCTAGGAGTCCAAGCAATATAATCAGGAAAAGGGCTCTCTTTCTTTTGGCTCTGTTTACTCAAGTGCTGGCTTTATTCTCAGGCAGGCTTTCCCTTCTTGGTGGCAAAGAGGGCTGTCAGCATCACCAGGCTTCCATTTCACCAGCTCAGCAACCCCAGGAGAAAAGACAGGATTGTTTCCCAAGAATTCCAGCAAAATTTCCAGGGCTAACTCTCATTGGATCAATCTGGGTCATGTGCCAATCCCTGAACCAATCACTGCATTCCACCAGAGAGCTCAAACATGCTGATTGGTCAGGGTCACATGTCCTACAGCTGAGAAGTGGAGTCACCCCCACTTTAGGTGCACAGCTGGAGGTTAGGAAGGAACTCAGTTTTTGCAGGAAAAGCAGGGTTCTGTCACAAGAGAAAGGGGGAAACAGGAGCTGGACAGGCAAAACAACATCAGGCCAACCACCACAACACTTAAAGATGTTACCTCCTCCGATCTTTTTCTCAGCAAATGGCTCCACCCTAGCATGAAAGGAAAAATCCTGACAGTCTCCATAACTATTTCCCCTTCCCCCCAGTGTTACCAGTTGCCAAAGCGTTTTTCCTCAACCCCTGGAAGCTCTTCTCTCAACCCCAATCCCTTTTACCCCTGCCAGAACTCAGACCACATAGCCCCAGCTCTTGGATTATTGCAACCCCCTCTATACCACTGTCCTCTCTTCTTCCTTAGAGAGCTTTTCTAAAGTCCAAATCTGACCACAACTTTCAGGATCTTCTTTGAGCTCTCCTTCAGCTTATAAGGCTTAGTCAGGTCTGACTGCTGCATGCATCTGCAGTCTCATCCCCCACCACACCCCCACCCCAGTCAAATTCTCTTGGAATTCACCCAGTGCCTTTGCATGCTGTTCCTTGTGCCTGGAATGCCCTTATTGACATCTTCTGCTTCACCTTCAGTTCAAATCTTTTGAAGTTCAGTTGAGCCATCACTTGTCCCAGGAAGGCTTCCTTGGGAACTTCTGCATCCCCACAACCACCCCACACACAGTGTAGTTAATACCCCTCCTGGGTTCCCACAGAGTGCTATGTGCTTACCTCTTCATAGTGCTGAGGGTAGCATATTACTTTTGAAATAGTAGCCTGTGTGTGTTTTTAACTAAAATGAAATTTTAAAAACTGAGGTATGATTTACATATAGTAAAATGTACAAATACTGAAATTTTTATCTATACGCTTGCCTGTGCTGTATCTCTCTCTCTCTCTCTCAAAAATAAATAAACATTAATTTTTTAAAAAAAAAAAACGGGGCACCTGAGTGGCTCAGTGAGTTAAGCATCCGACTTTGGCTCAAGTCATGATCTTGTAGTTCGTGGGTTCAAGCCCTCCATCGGGCTCTGTGCTGACAGCTCAGAGCCTGGAGCCTGCTTCAGATTTCTGTGTCTCCCTCTCTCTCTCTGCCCTTCCCTGGCTTATGCTCGCTCTCTGTCTCTCTATCAAAAAGAAATAAACATTTTTTAAAAACTTAAAAATTTTACCTTTGTATATACCTGTGTCACCATCCCAAAGATCGAAGTGTAGAATTGTTCTAACACCTGCTTCCATTGCCCCTTCTAGGTCAAAAACAGTCCCGTTCCCCACCTCTCCCCCAGAGGCAACCACTTGTAAAACCATAGATTAGGTTTGCCAGTTACTGAATTTCACATAAGTAGAATTATATATTCACCTTTTTTTTTTTTTTTTGCATTTGGTTTCTCTTATTCAACATAATGATTTTTTTCTTCTGTGTTGTTGTGGGCAGCAATCATTCATCCACTTTGATTACTGTGTGGTATCCCATACTATGGATTTACCACACTATTTATTCAAACTCCTATTTGAGTAGATAGTTAGGTTGTCTCCGGCTTGGACTATTATGAATAAAGCTGTTAAGATTTACGTACAGTTTTTGTGGACATGTTTTCATTTCTCTCAGAGACATACCTATGAGTGGAATTTCTGGATCTCAGGCCAATCTTTGTTTATTAAAGTTGCCAAGCAGTTTTCCAAAGTACCTGTGCCATTTTGCATCTCCACCAGGTGTGTGTGAGAGTTCCAGGGGCTCCACATCCTGGCCAACACTTGATGTTGTCACTTGTCTTAAGCTTAGCTGTTCTGATGGCAGATGTGGGGGAAGCTCCTTGGGTTGTTTTTCATTCTTGCTAATTTCTGTTACCCGGAAGTCTTATCTTAAGATATTGTCTCAAGGCTACTTCCTTTTTCTGGCTCTGCCAAAATAAAATAAAAAATAAAAAAATAAAACAAAATATTTTCTTAGCTTTTGAGTTTCTAAAGTCTAGGATCATGAGAGCAACAGGAAAAGGTTGTTGTATACTGATGACATGATGAATATGGGAAAATGCAGGGTACTGAGGAGCAAGGCTCCCCTCCCTGAAACTAGATAAGAGCTTCCAGATGTAAAAATGTGTTAAGGAAACCTAACTCAGAATTGAAGTAGGGAAGACATGGTAGAAGCTTGTGTAGCACAGCAGGAAGAAGAAAGCTTTCCTCTGGATGGGCAAAGGAGGGTGCCCTTGCCTGTAGCCCAGGAGAGGCCCCCACTTCTTCAAACTCTCATTTTCCTCCAATGAACTTGGGTTCAAAACACCCCCCACCAACTCCATTTTTTCCTTTATAAAGAACACTCTCCTCCTTTGTTCTGGAGATTTGCTTATGGTCCCTTACAGTTCGCTTGTCCTGAATTACAATTCTCTGCTATTTCTGAATGAACTGGATTTGGCTGGCTGAATCACTTACCTTTTTCTTTTAAAAGGTTGACACAGACAAGAGTAGGAGAGAGAGCTGGAGCAGCAGCAAAGGGAGAGATGGGTGGTAAGAGCTCCTGAGGAAAGGGACACTTGAACCTGCCCCTTCTCTGGACATATCCAAGCTTGGAGTAAAGCCCTAGAATCTCCAGATAAGTTCAAAGAAATTGAACGTAGAAAAGCCTGTGCTTACAGACAAATGGCTGTGTTTGGCTGGGCTGAAGAACCTCAAATGTCTACCAGAGTTCTCTGTACCCCAGGGGCCATGGGAGCTGAGCAATGGGTCCTGTGCATTTGGAAGGACCCAGGAGCAGCTGAGGGAGGAAATGAGACTTAGGGACAAGAGATAACTTAGCAGTGCCCTGTGCAGGTGGTGACCTCTCCTCGGACAGGAACAAAGATGTCTTAACAGATGCCAGAGTGGATAAGTGATGACGCACCCCAGATGTCCCCGCAGCAGTCCTCGAACTGACCTACTACCCCCAGAGAAATAGGAAAAACCTAACTTACCTGAGATTAAGGATTTCTACCCAAAATGGGTGATCAGAGCAGAGACTGAGCTCACCTAATAAAAACTAAAGTTACCTTTCTTGCTCACCTGAGTTCATGAACTGAAATTGGACCACTGTTGTACTTTTCACACTGTATTATATTTGTCTCTTTATTTTCCTTTCCTCTTCTTGAGACTAAGCAGCTGGAGGTCAGGAATAAGGTCTGATTTGTCCTGGAATCAGCAACCTTCTGTGCCAGGACCTGGCACACAGTAGAGGCTCAGTGAAGACTTGTCAAATGCTGATTGTAAGCTCCTTGAGGGAAGGGAAGAGGAAGAGAGCTAAATAGTTGAGCACGTCCTCTGTATAAAGCCCTGTGCCATATTGTACACATTGGCCACCCTATAAGGTTAGACTATGATTACCTCATTTTACAGATAAGCATATAACAGCCAACATTTACTGAGTACTCACCATGTGCTAGGCATTGCTCTTAGCATTTTTCATGTTAACTCATGTTCTCCTCCCAACTTCCTCTACAACCCAATGAGGTTAATACCACTATTATCCTCATATTATAGACAGGGAAACTGAGGCATAGAGCAATGAAGTGACTTGCTAAAAGTTGTGATAGGATTTGAGTCCAGGCTGATTGATTCCAACACATATGCGCCCATCTCCAGCCCGTTCCATTACCCATTTCCAGCCTGGTGCTCATGCTCCCTGCATGGTATGCCTGAAACCCTCTTCCTTCTTAATCCCTGCCCATCCTACTGGTGAACTCTTCACACCTTTTACACCTCCTCTGACTTCCTTGATGCTCAAGAGTAGAAATATGCATTCCAACCTCCCTTTACTCCTTTGTTCCCATAGCACTTTATTTTTGGGATTTGTGTGAGTTAGGATTAGTTTATCTGTATGAAAGAGAAGATCCAAAATAACAGGGTGATAAGCAAAATAAGTTTCTTTTTCATGTAAAAGAAGTATGGAGATAGACAGTGCAAGATGGATAAAGTCACATGACCACACCTTGCTGGAAGGGAGGCTGGGAAATCCAGTCTTGTAGTTTGATATTGAAAGAATGGTTGTTAAGAGGCAAAGCACAGTCTCTACCACGTCACTGCTTTAGCATTTACCACATCATCCCTGGGATGGTGTCTTCAGATATCTTTCTGCACAGCTAGATTATCTTGAGGGCAGATTGTTGTCATCTTCACTCTCTTATCCCAAAGTCAAGCACATGTGGAGATGCTTGAGATAGAGGAATAAGTGACTAGGTGTTATTTCTTTCAATGCCCCAGGGGCCCATAACATGGTTCTCTGCTCACAGTAAGCCTCCAATAATTGTTCAACTGAAATGAATTTAAATGTTCTCGGCCTTAGTGTCCACATTTTTAAAATGGGTACAAATGACTTCAAAACTCACTCCTAGATTAGACATGGTCAGAGTCCACTGTATAAACTTTGAAAAATACCAGCTAAACATTAAAAAATGAAAACTTAGCCAGAGATAGATGCTGTATGTAGCTTTCAGTCTTCCAGTATTTCTTCTGACTAAACACATATACATGTTCTGCATATGAATAGAATCCCATGGTGCATACATTTCATAACTAGCCATTTTCACTTAAATAACGTATGACCCAACTTCTGTTTCTGCTCAAGACAAACTAGCTTGCAGAGAGCAATTCTCTCAATAAACAACTCGAAATCCTGGCTAGAACTGTCAAAAAGAACATGAAAATCTGTTAGAAGGCATCAGAGAGCTCTCCAGGAAGCCAAGACCTGAAGGATCAAGATCCCAGAATGAAAAGAAACACATAGAGGTGAGCCCAGTCTTCTGTGTGACTTCCCCCAGGCCTTTGCCAATTCCTAGGTAACTAGATGGGGAGACAGAAGCTGAGAAATGGAGAAGCAGTCATATGGGGCTGGAGGGGCAAAAAGAGTTTATGCTGAACCCATTTCTAGGCCATATGTGTTCTCCTGGAGTATATATGAACGTCCATTGGAGTTCACAGACATTTTCCACACGTAGAGTTTTTGGTCTCTGCAGTTTTTGGTTTGCAGCTTTACTGCCACTGCCAGGCTTAAGCTCCCCATTCGTCTCCACGCATCCTAGCCAGAGAGAGAGAGAAAGACAGAGACAGAGACAGAGAGAGAGACAGAGAGAGAAAGGCAGATAGGTCAATTTAATCTCACTTCTGGTTTGTGATCTTTCAATG
Source organism: Panthera uncia (assembly GCF_023721935.1). NCBI lineage: Eukaryota > Metazoa > Chordata > Mammalia > Carnivora > Felidae > Panthera > Panthera uncia. The sequence continues at coordinate 50,560,319 of NC_064816.1, forward strand.
AATGAAAGTGCTTTTCTAAAAGGAAACCAAACACAGATCCCTTTATAACAGTTATTTGGGCATTTTCCCTAATTACCAAAGTAATACAAATTTACTAAAGAAATATTAGGTAATACAGATAAATAAACACCAAAAGCACCTATCAATTTTCCTCTCCTTCCCACTATGCCTAATGCAACTACTTTAGGGTTTTTTTTTTTTATACACAAATAGGTATATTTTTTCACAAAGTGAGTTTATGCATACCTAGTCTTTTGTAACTTGCCCTTTTAACTTTACATAGCATAACCCATTTTCACGTAATTCCATAGTCTCTAATATTACCTTAACAGTTGTAGAATGGTCCATTCTTTCGATATACCATAATTTATGTAACCAGTTCCCTATAGTTAGATATTTGGATTATTTTCCATCTTCTCCTATTGTATACAACACTGCAATGAACATCTTTATGTATATCTTGGTGATATCTAAATGATTATTTGCTCAGGAAAAACAGGGTATGGAAAAATAGACCGAACTTTTTATTTATTTTTATTTATTTTTCATATAATTTATTGTCAAATTGGCTTACATACAACACCCAGTGCTCATCCCAACAAATGCCCTCTTCAATGCGCAACACCCATTTCCCCTCTCTCCACCCCCCATCCACCCTCAGTTTGTTCTCTGTATTTAAGAGTCTCTTGTGGTTTGCCTCCCTCTCTCTCTGTAATTATTTTTCCCCCTCCCCTTCCCCCATGGTCTTCTGTTAAGTTTCTCAAGTTCCACATATGAGTGAAAACATATATCTATCCTTCTCTGACTGACTTATTTCACTCATAGACTGAACTGTCTTAAATGTTTATTTAATTTTGGGAGAGAGAGGGGGACAGAATCCCACACAAACTCTACACTGTCAGCGCGGAGCCTGATGTGGGGCTCGAACTCATGAATCATGAGATCACGACCTGAACCAAAATCGGTGACTCAACCGAGTCACCCAGACACCCCTAGACCGAACATTTTTAAAGTCCTCAACATTTGCTTCCAAAGTGCCCTCCAGGAAGCCTGTATCAGTTCCCACTCCACCAGCAGTGTGCACTCCTAACCTATGTGCTTTACTTAAGTGGGGAAGGAAGGGGTAGGTCTTATTCCAGCTTGACATATGCCATTCTTGCTCACTTTCCTTTAAATAGATAAGCTTCACGGTGTGCCAGTCTAACGACATTTATAATGGAGAAGTCACACTAACTGTCCAAGGCCAGAAACTCTGGAACTGCATCTGGGCCAAGTTGAAAGGGTCAATTGCGATAACTCTAAATAACATGCTCGATACTTGGCTGTGAAGAACTAACATCTGTTCTCACAAACTAAACTGGAAGTATAACAAGAGAAGGGCCATCTTGCCTTCTTTGGGCAGCTATCTGAAAAATGACCAGTTGGAGCTCTCAGCACCTAGAGTGCAGAGTCCCTGGAGGAAATGGCTGAGTTCATAATGTGATGGGTGTGGGGAGCTGGAATGAGCACTCTTCCCAGGTCCCCTGGGCCATAGCTTGTTGCAGTCTGGGAGTCCAACATAAGTGGCATTCATTTCCTCTGGGTCTTAAAGGCTTTGTGATTTCTAGTGTCCCTGGGCAAATGCAAAGAAAATTCCTTTGGTTAGTGAGCGATATAACACTTTTCAGCTGTTACTTTAACTGGGATTTGTTTCAGTTCAAGGGACATGGGTTCTATGACTGGGTTCTGTGGCTGCCCAGCACCAATGCCCCAATGCCCCATTATCCTGCTAAGAGCACCCTGATTTGCTTTTAGGGAACCATCCCCCACACAATCCTAGTCCTTATAACTTTGGAGGGGCTGACCCCACTTCCTGACTCTAGCTATAGATATGTAACTCAGGCTTAGCCAATCAGAGCAATTGTGATAGGTTCAGGGCTGGACATGTGACCCAATCCAGGCCAATGGGGGTCAACCCTGGGATTTTTGCTGGAAGTTTTAAGGTAGTGATCTCTTTGCTTTGAGGTGGCTTAATTGGCCATTTCTGCTTTCCTGTGGAAAGACTCAGCCTGCTAATAAAACAGACACAAAAGAAAACAGTCAAGACATAGAGGGAAACAGATTCATGACAACTTCCTTTGAGCTTCTGGCACAGACTATGTCTGAATCCAAAATGTCTTCTTAAAATTTTCAGTTCAGAACTCTTTTTGGCTGAACCTGGTTATAATTGGGTTTATGTTACCTACAACCAAAAGAATCACCACAAAAACCCTGGGTATGACACAAGTATTGTTAGTCTCATGTAACAGATGAGGTCATTGAGGCTCAGAGAAGCAAAGTAAGCACTGAACTAACAAGTGGTAGAACAGATACTTTTCATTTACCCCTTCTTAATCCATACCTCTAATCTCTACTCAGTGGCTCAACGAGTCCCCCTTTTCTAGCTTTCTTCCACCAAGCACACAAGTATGAACAGGCTCATGGAGCTAGACTGATCTAGGTTCCAGACCTGGTTCAGCATCTTCTTAACTGTCTGCTCTTGGAATGACTTGCTAGCTGTATATGCTGAACTAGTTTCTTTCCCGATTTGTGCCTCAGTTTTCTCATCTGCAAAATAGGAAGCTAACAATATCTCCCTCACAGAATTGTTGCGAGGAGTAGGTATATCAGATTATGTCTAATGATCTGAGAGCCTGGCACATGGCAAATATGAGAAAGGGCTTACTATTATTTTTCTTCTGCTGCCTGTATGTTATTAGTAAGTTGGTTACCCACCTCTGTCTCACACACCCAGGATGTGGCCTGAGTTATGATCTATCAGTTCCAAATGCTGCAGCAAAACAAACAACACACACCCTGCCCGCCAGGGGCTTCAAATAATGTCTGACCTGCTCTTTCTAAAATGCTGATGTTTCTAAAAGTGGTGATCACTATGGGCTTAGTAGGCCTAACACCAGCCTGGGAAGTGAAACTTTGGAGAGGAATTTCAAGTAAGCAGACTTTTGCTGAATTGCAGAAAGGAGAGGGAATGGAAGTGGACCCAGACTTTTCCAAGCTCCCCCCAACCTCTTACTTCTGTCAGCCCCACAGCTGTAGGGGATAGACTGCATTTCTCTTAGAGTTTGTAACAGTTGCTACCCCAAGTGCTAACTCAATTCCTCCTAAAGGGGCATTAGTCTGGTAGAGTGTAAAATATGCCAGCCCTGGAGATTCACCAGGGAATGGAGGGGGGCTAACTGTGGATTCAGAGTGAGTTCTGGTTGAGGGGTATGCTAATGAATAGAAGTCTGGTTAGAGGAACAAAGGGGGAGTCCCTTGTCTCTCTGATTCATGAAGGTCAGAACTGGTACCCAGGGTGGTAACATGGCTTGTCAGCTATCCTGAACCCAAAGTCTCCTATCTCTGGGCATCACCATCAACGCTTTAATCCCTACCTTGCAGACAGGTTCAATGGTCTATGAACTACCATTTATGGAGTACTTGCTAAGTCTCTTATGTAAATGACCTCATAGGACTTTCCAGCAGTCCCAGGGAGACGAAGATTACAGCCCAATAACCGTGACCTTGGACCTTGTAACCAGGTTGCATAGAGTGGATTCCACACTAGCTGTGTGACCTTGAGCATGTTACTTAACCTAGACTCTGTACCTCAGTTTTCTCCTCTGTGAAATAGGAATAATAATAATTCTTACTTATTCAGGGTGTCATGAGGATTAAATGAGTAAGCACCTGTAGCTCTTAGAAGAGTACATGGCACTATGACAGCTGTTTTTATTAACTCTCATTTTGCACATGTGGACCCTGAGGCCAGAAAGAGGGATCATTAACATACCACACACAGCTTGTGAAGCTGGGTCTCAAACTAGCTTTAAGTGATCCCACAACTACTGAGTGGAATTGCCTTCTACTCAGAGGAAGCTAAAACCCCCACCATGCCCCCAACCCCCATCCTCCACCCCCCCCCCCCAACAAACAGTTATTTTCCTCTCTCCCTCTGAACTTGGGTGTCTCTTCTGAAGTGTTGAGATAAGATCTGAGGCCATAACTGCTTAGAGGTTCAAAAGTTTTCCCGGTGCTGAGGAAAGAAAACTTTGGCACTCCTCCCCAGTTTTGGAACTGAAGGCAGCCGGTAAGAATTCTCAGGCTCCCAGAGTCACGGGGCAGAGGCTCCGGGGGACCTGTAGAAAAACCACCCTCCACCCCCGCCCTTGCAGTCTCCCGTGGTCCCAACTCTAGGTTCAATCTAGCACAGGATGCCAATGGAAACATCTTCATTTTGAAACTTGAGCTCATCTGGAGGGGCTAAGGAGAAATAGATGAGGGGTGTGGCGTTCTAGACCTTGGCGGGCGTTGGGGGGTGGGGGTGTCTCTCTAGTTCGCCATGAAACCTCTAGGGTGGCGTCTCTGTCAATCTTACAGTTTCTGCATCTGTCTGGCTCTGTCCATCTGTTTCTATTTTGGCCTCTCCAGCAGGAATAAGTGGAGGTGGGGGCATCACTAGATGTCTGTCGTTCAGTCTGTCATTGACTTTGCCAAACATCATCTGACTTTCTAGCTCTGCTTCTTTGTCTGGACTTACCTATTTCCGCCCGTCCGTCCGCCCTCAGGTGAGTGTGGGCGGTGGGGAGTTCTCGCCAGGGTTCTGACCCTTCCGAAACCCTTCTCTCCAAACCCGAGGAGCTGTCACGCTGCGCGGAGCCCGAGGCCGGGGTGCGCGGCAGGAGGCGGGAGAAGGTGTCCGAACCGAGCCACAGGCGCCCCCTCGCGCCCCCTCCCGGCGTGGGGGCGGCCCTGGGAGCTCGGAGCCGGAGGCGGGGGCGCCGCAGGCCCGCGGGCCCGGGTCTCCGCCTCCCTCCCCGGCTGGCCCCCCTCGGCGCGCCTCCTCCTCCGGAGCCCCGCCTCCGCAGTCCGCGCCCCCGCCGCCGCCGCCGCCGCCGCCGCCGCCGCAGAGCATCGAGCAGCTTGGCCGCCGCGCCACCAAACTTTCGCCGGAGCCGGCGCCGGTGAGTCAGAACGGAGCGCGGGCAGGGCGCGGGCAGGGACCGCAGCGGGGCCGCAGCGGCGGGGCGAGGCTGTGCGCTGGCCGCTGGGGTCTGGGCATCCCTGCGGAGCAGCACGGACCTCGGGAGCCGGCGGGCGCAGGGTGGGCGCGCTTGGGGGCCCCAGGGACACCGGCGGCTCGGGGAGGGTCCCGCGGCGCGGCTCGCTGCACTGCACCCGCCCTCATACTCCGTTCTAGCGCCTCGCCCCGACGCGCAGACACCTGTGGCTTCCCCGGGGTTCGCCAGGGCGCGCGCCCAGAGCGTCTGCCTTCGGGTTCTGGGGCGGAGAGGGCGAGTCCCCAGCTTTTCCAGAGCTGCCCCTGGTGCTGAGTTCGATGCTAACCGCAGTCCCAGCCCGTCTGTGGAGTGCGTTATCTGTGCCAGGCGCTGGGCATCCGGTGCCTGTTGGGATTCTCCCTGCAACGCCAGGAACCGGGTGTTATTACACCCATTTTAGAGAGGAGAAAACTGAGGCTTAGAGAGGGAAAGTTGTGCCAAGGAGGGCGACCAAGTCAAGGAGAGAACCAGGGTTTTGAGCCCCAGGAGGCCTGACTCAAACCACATAACCACACGCGGAGAAGCCCCTGGTTCAGCGTCACCGGGGTCCTCAATGGGAAGCATTGAGACCACCGCCAGAGGTCTTCGGCAAGCCCAGGAGGGACGGACCACCTCCTCATTGTACCAAGGGGAGGATCCTTTGGAAAAATGGGTGGCCATTACTGCTAGGGAGTGGATTTTGGTGGCCGAAGCGCGTAGGGGTTGCTCTTTCAGGGCAAGAGTGAGCGGGGACCAAATTCTGGAAGTTGCTCTGGATTTTTCTGGAAGGAGCCACCGAAGTCAGGAGCAGACACTGGAGAGCAGCAGTTCTTTATGGATGTCGCTTTCTCCCCCTGGGTGACTGTCCCCCTCACACCCACCTCCCACCCCCCTCAGAAGACCCCTTCCAACGCCTTAATCTCTTTAAGGTGTCCTCTCTGCCTGGCAGCTGGTAGTGCAGAGATGCTGCGGGCAGAGTCGCTGTCCTCCGGCAGGGGGCTCCCACCTCAGACCTGGAGTCCGAAAAGAGGGGACAGTGCTTGTCCTGAGCCTGGCTGAAAGGTGCTGGGGAATTCCTTCTTTGGTGAGGGGTGGGCCACTGTGAATGGAGCACAGATGGAGTGTATTTCCAGAACAGGAAAGAGAGGGGAGTTGGGGATCTGATATATGCCCATTCTTGGCAGTCAGGAACCAGCATGGACTGAGAGGGGGAGAGAGAGCACCAACTGTAGTGTCATTATGCATTATCCCATTTAGTTCTCACAGCAACCTTACAAGGTAGGCACTATTACTACTAACCTCATTGGACAGATGCTCTGTTGAGGCTCAGAGAGGTTAAGTGACTTGCCTGAGGTTGCCCAGCTGGTCCGTGGCAGAATTGGGATTTCAACACAAGTCTTACCTGACTCCTTCCAGATTATCAGTGAAACTCAGGCTGCAGATAGGTCCCTCCTTCTTGTGGCTGGCAGAAGCAGAGTTAAAGAATGGGGTCCCTAATGCCTGCGCACCATTCTCCTTTTTCTCTCATGGATGTCCTCGAGGGGACCTGCTGCTGGGTGGGTCCTCATTCACAGGAATCCCTGCCAACCCCATGTAAATACACTAATATGATTCAGGACTTGCTAGACCCTGCTATAAGCCCAAGGCCACCTGAGGCTACCTGGCTCTATCAAGAGGTATTGCCCCTGGTGGAGAGAGAATCTGTGGAGAGGGGAGGGAAGGCCTGGTACCGTTTTCCAGTGTGATGCAGAATCCTTCTAAGGCAAGAATTGGCCCAGCACTCCCTGTCTGTGATTTCAGAGCTGGGTGGAGACTGGAGCAGCCTCAAGAGGCGCCTGCAGCCCGGGGGGGTTTGGGCAGTCCTGAGCTGGGAGTGGTCCCTCTTGGCCCTCAAGTGTCCAAGGAAGGAAGAACTTGTATGTGAACCTCCTGCCATTGGAGTCTGTCAGAATTCCATGTTTGCACTTTCCTTTTCACAGTGGAGTTGTGCCTGGTGGAAATGGAGTGGCCTTTTCATAACAAAGAGGAGGGAAGCATAGCAAACGCTGCAAAAGTGTGGATCCCGGGGCTGGCTCAAATTCCAGTGTTGTTTATGAGCTCTGTGGCCTTGGGCCAGTTGCTACGCCACTCTGTTCCTCAGTTTCCCCATTTCTAGAATAGGAATGTTCATAGCACCTCCCTCACTGGATTGCTGAGAGAATTGCGTTCAGATGCGCCAAGTACTTACATGGTGCCATGTCATACATAAAAGTGCTGTTTAAACGTTAGTTGTCATGAGTGTTAGTATTAAAGTCAAACAGGCCCAGCTTTATATCCTGGATCTGCCGTCTGCAAGCTGCCTCACCAGTGCAATCCTCTTGCTTTCTCTCATCTGTCAAGTGGGAGACGTAAGTGGTTTGTCCCAGAAATCTTAGTGTGGTCTTCAGCTTTAAATAGCCTGAAGCCCGATGTCTCAGGGCAGACTTACTGAAACTTCTGGCACTCCACTAGGAACTCATAAAATGCTAAGCGTTCCCATAATTGTCACTGTTAGGGTGAAGCCCACTGCTTCAAGCAGTTGCTTGAACTTCATTCTCTGGCTTGGTTCCGTGGGCCATGGGTTTGGGGCAATTTTCTAGTGTCTGTGGGCAGGACAAAGGTTCTTCCTATCTTTCCTACCTTCCTATCTTCTGTCTTAAAATCCTCTCTTCACAACATTTCCCAGGCCCAAGCCTGAGCCTCTTGGTGGTTATGGGATGGCAGAGGGTCGGTTTGAAGTTCGCTTCATAAGATCTGCCCCAGCTGCCCTGTCCTCACTAAGGCAAAGGCCTCAATAGAACACACTACTCAAGCCTGTCCTGTTGACTCGGGATATTTTGTGTACCTTCCAGGTAAGTGGAGTGGACACATCCAGAGTTCCAAAATTTTTTGCCCTTAAAGACAGAAAGTGAGGTAAAGAAACAAAAACAAAAACAAAAACAAAAACAAACAAAAACAAAACAAACAAACAAAACCTCAGGGTTAGAACTCCAGCCCTAGACCTTTGAACTGAGTGACCTTGGGCATCAGTCTTTTTATCTGCAAAATGGTCTTTAATTGTATTTCCCAGTGTCTGGTTCTCAGGATTAATACCAAGACGGAAAAGCAGAGAAAAGAAGGAAAAAAGCAGATAGTACAAATGGCAAAGAATTACATGCAATTGTAAGTAATTCTCATTAGCATTCAGGCCAAGCCTTAGCAGTAATTGCTACTGATCCAAGACGTTTTATCTGAAAGATGTACCTGGCAGAGGGATCATTCAAGCCTCAGTCACCTGCTGCCCTCCCTTTCACAGTGACGCTGAGCATTTCTGAATCTCGGGATGTAATTATAATAAAGCTCCCGTATCTTATTTATAAGTGACTCACTTCTGCCATTAATGATGGCAGAGGACTCAGGCACACACTCATTGGGAACAATGCCGCTGATGCTGTGGTGGGGGGGTGGGCAGGATGCCTCTCCTCTTTTATGCATTCATCTTTCCTGCTGTAATTCTCCAGTGATAATGCAGGAAGATCACATGGGCTGGGATCGAAGCTGACAGCTCTCAATTTGTGTAGCAGCTTGCATGGCAAGGCCCATTGAAACTTGCCTCTGCCAGCAGAATGGATGTTAGAAATCTTTACATCACAACAGAGAGGATGGAGTAGAGGAGATTGAGGAAGGCATCTCCAGGGAGTGATTAAAAGCATGGACTCTGGTGTTCAGCAGACCTGAGTTTGAATCTTCATTCTGCCAGCTCATGAGTTGTGGTATGACTTTTGGCTATCTTCCCACTATCCATTCTGATAGAGCAGGGACTGTGTCTGTCTCATTCACCATGGTATTCACAGCTCCTGGTGCATAGGAGAGGTTCATGAATGTCCAATGAATGAATAAATGGATCTATGAATGACAAGTTGCTTGCTTGAACCTCAGCTTTCTCATATGTCAAATGGAGTTAATATAGCACCCACCTTGTAGGTTGTTGTGAGGACTGAATAAGGAAATGTTACGCACAGAGTAAGCACTCAGCAATGCCCTTAATGAGAAATTGATGAGCAGAGGCTGGCCTTATCTGGGAGGGAGAACTTTTTCCCCCACACTCAGACCAGTAAGAGGCAATAATGCTGGTCATAAGAATCCCTGTATTTACATAGCACTCTATAAAGTGCTTTCATATCCATTGACCCCTAATAACTAGGAGGTGGAATATAAGCCCAGTTCACTCCGATCTGCTCCCTCTTTCTGCTGAGCTCTCTGTTGCTCCATTGGGGATGGGAAGGTGTAGTATTTAGTCTTCCATGAACATGGTATCTCTCTTCATTATTTAGGATAGCTTTAATTTCTTACAATATAGTTTCTTAATTTCCCTTGGTGGTCTTGCACATCTTCGGTTAGATATAGTCCTATTTATTTGATATTTTGCATGCTATTATAAATTAAATATATATATTTATGTATATTTTTGCATTAATATTCTGTTGGTTACATTTTGGGAAAATATGTTAGCATCTTGTATATTGATTTGTATCTAGAAATCTTGCTAATGTCTCTTACTAATTAAAAAGATGTATTTGTAGATTCTTTTGGAAGAAGTGTTTATAGAATTGTAGGAGGTGCAGGTAACAGTTTTTCTTCCTTTCCGGTCCTTTCAGGGTTTTTCTTTTTTCTTTTTCTTTTCTCTTGCCTTACAGTCCTTAAGACTTCAGTATAAGAATGAATTAAAGAGGAAATACTGGGCATCTTGCCTTTTTTAACTCTTATGGAGCAGCTGTCCACATTTGACAATTAGGATAATGTTTACTCTAGGGTTTTGGTAGATAATTTTCATCAGATTAAAGAAGTTTCTTTCTATTCCCACTTTGCCACATGTTTATTTTTTTTTTCTTTTTCTTCTTCTTCTTTGTTTTTGTCTTCTTCTTAGGTCATAAATGGAAGTAGAGTTTTTGACATATTTTTTTTTCTACATCTGCTTAGATAGTCACATGATTTTTCTTTTTCAGCCTGTTAACATGGTAATCCACAGTGATTTTTGCACTTCTGGAATAAACCCAACTTGGGTCATCCTGTAGTATCTTTATTGCTGGATTATTTCTGCTCACCTGTTATTGAGGATTTTAGCATCATGTTTTCATACGTGAGATCCACTGGTGATTTTCCTTTCTGGTGCTTACTTGTCAGGCTTTGGTGTCAAGGTTACACTGGCCTCATGAAACGAGGTGGGCAGTGTTTCTACTTGTTCAGTTCTCTAGAAGAGATTGTGCAAGCTGGGTGGTGTTCATGTGAGGAGTTTGGTGAACTCAGCAATGAGGACTCAGAGGGTGGAAGCTGAAGAGAAGGGTGGGGAGGACAGCTGGTTTCAGCTCTGTCCAAAGTGGAACTTTCTACCAGTGGGAGGTTCAGGCTGCCTCAGGTAGGGGTTCAGGGACTCTGAAGCCGGCTGTCCTGAGTGCTGTGGGGAGAACCTAGCCTTGGACACTGGGTAGGGTTGTTGCAACCAGGGATCCTGGATGGATGGAGTTCAGCCTAGGGCAAGAGTCTGATGCCTGTGAGCTCCCCTTGAGCGTCTTCCTGCTACTAAAATTGATGTGGCTGCAGATAGTGTGCTCACAATGAATTATTACTCCCTGGTGCCCACAGATGGAGGGACTTGCCTCCACGGACCATTCATCTTCCAGCTGGTGGGAGAGGCTTTCCCTCTCTGTGATATCCATTTACTTGGAATCCCCAATTAGGACCTGGGGTCACACCCCTCCTACTGGTTCTGCCCCTCCCCCTGTCCCACTGCAGGTAGCTAGATTTGGGCAAACTTCTCTGCCTATTCTTCCCTCAATCCTCTTTCACAGAATCTCCAGGCACTGTCCTAATTTGGATCCTGTATCTTAATTCCCATAATAATGCTACAAGGTAGTTACTAATATCTCCATTATTCACATTAGGAAAACAAGGTTTTTGGTTGTCATTATTTGAATGGTTTCATATTTCACACTAAGTTATCCTTCTCTAAGCTGTTTGAATTTGAGTGTAAGATACAGATCTGACTTAATTTCCCTTTCCCATATTTAACCAGTTGCCCCCATCCTGTTTACTCCATCTTTCTTCCTTTCCTCACCTGTGTGCCCCCTGTATCAGATACCAAAGCACCCTGTATGGTCAGAGGCAGAGCCGCAGCACTGGGCACCTCCCAGGGGTGCCGTTTGCACGGTTTCCTGTCTTGGGCATCAGGGTGTGTGACCGGGAAATCCTGTCATTAGTAGCAGGTCTCTTTCCAGGCTGTCTATTCTGGTGTTGGACTTTCCACTGATTCAAGCGGCCAACCATCAGACAGGATCATGGCAGTAAACGGTGGGGAAATGCCAACCAGGCACAGCACAGGTGGAGAAGAGCGGGGGAGGCTTGTACCATGTCACTTTGATGATTATCTGTGTACTGTACTTTTTATTTTTTTATTTTTTATTTTTTTTTTAAATTTTTTTTTTCAACGTTTTTTATTTATTTTTGGGACAGAGAGAGACAGAGCATGAACGGGGGAGGGGCAGAGAGAGAGGGAGACACAGAATCGGAAACAGGCTCCAGGCTCCGAGCCATCAGCCCAGAGCCTGACGCGGGGCTCGAACTCACGGACCGCGAGATCGTGACCTGGCTGAAGTCGGACGCTTAACCGACTGCGCCACCCAGGCGCCCCTGTACTGTACTTTTTAATAGCTGGCAAAGGCGTCTGCTTCCCCCTGGCTTCTTCTTCTTTTTCTCTTTTAAACTTTTCTAGGCAATTTTCACTCGGCTTATTCTTTCTGAGACCTTCGTTTATTTGCTAGCTGGCTTTTCTGTGTTCCTGGAGAAAACCATCATTAAATACATCCGTCGTACTGTCGCTCTCCCTGCCCTACACGAAACACTGTCCATCGCCAGCCCACCCATGTGTTCTGGAACATCTGCCAATGACTGTTGATCCTGAGCCCATGACGGAAGCCTCATTTTCTTTCCTCTGTCCACGGCACCTAACTGCCTAACTGGATCCACCATAGTGGGCCTGACATCGGCCTCTGGCGGATCTAGTTTCCGCCTCCCTGGGGAAGGATGGTCTTAGGTCTTTAAAGTACTTCCCACGAGCTCCCCAGAGCACACTGGGGGGAAACCTGAATTCTGCATTTAAATCAGATCATCACCATCTCTTGAAAGCAAGTTCATGTGAGACAGAAAGAGATAAAATGTGGTTGTGTATGTACATTAAGTCATATAAGTGATCCTCAGAATTCAGCGCAGGGTAAGAGCAAATATTCTAGGGCCAGATGATATAGGTTCGATTCTGGGTCCACCACTTTCCAGAGTGTGTCTGGGGCAAATCACCCCCCCCCATCTTTCCCTTGATCCCCTCAAGTATAGAGTGGGGTTAGTGACCATATTAACTTACAGCATCACTATGAGTAAGGAACAAGTCATGAAGTTTGAAAGAATTAATATTTAAAAAGGATTTACCACAGTCTGGCAACTCATAAATGTTTATTAAGTACCAATTAATAAATATACTATATGGATTTCTTTTCCCCTAAGAAATTGGGAATCATTTTGTCGTGTTCCAAAACAAACCCCACTGGGTTTTAAAAGTTGAAATTGAGTTCATCCCATATATCAATTTCTGACTCCTTGTGTGATTGGTGCTTTCTGTGTGAAGATATGTTCTCAGATTAGACTGGAAGCTCCTTGAGGGTGCTTTGGGAATCTACTCCCGAAGCCAAGAGCACACTGTATACACTGTATGTTAGCTAACTTGACAATAAATTATATTTAAAAAATAAAAATAAAAAGTGCTAGGGGGCACCTGGGTGGCTCAGATAGTTAAGTGTCCAACTTCGGCTCAGGTCATAATCTCACATTTCATGGGTTTGAGCCTGCATAGGGCTGTGCTGACAGCTCAGAGCCTGGAGCCTGCTTTGGATTCTGGGTCTCTTTCTCTCTCTGCCCCTCCCCTGCTCTCTCTCTCTCTCCCCCCCCCAAAAAATAAATAAACATATAAAAATAAAAAATAAAAAATTCTAGAACTCAGAGGCAGTGAATTTAGTGCCAATAGTTGGGGTTTCACATCCTGGTTACCTCTCTGACCTCAGAGGAGGCATTTTAACCCCCCTGGCCTTGGTTTTCTTATCTGTAAAAGGGAATAATAATACTAGTAATAATAATTCTCACAGCATTATTGAGAGTCTCTTCTCCCAAACTTGCAGTGACTATGCCTTCTCATCACTGAGGACTCAGATATCCCTTCCTTAGAGAGGCCTTCCCTCACCACCTTGTTTGGGTCACCACCCCCCACCCCCACCCCAATCCAGTTCCTCACCATTGATTTTCTTATAGGTCCCCATCAGACTGCCAGCTCCAGGAGTGTCAGGATGTTATCTGCCTCGTTTACTGCTATACCTACAGTGACTCCATTGACTGGCACAAGCACCTAGTAGGTGTGCACTGAAAAACATATTGGATGAAGAAAGTGAGATCACAGCTAGAGCCGTAAAGACAAGGACATGCCCCAATCATGCAGGTGGCAGTGAACACCATTGAGATGGCGAATGTCCCTGGTACTTTGTAGCATTCATACACCTAAAATTGCTTTTAGGCATTTCTAGAGTAGTAAGAAACACTGAACAAAGATGGGTTCTTTTCATGGTTGTAGCAGGAGCACAATCGATATTTGTCAGTCGTTTATTGATTGATTCTCACAGCACCCAACACTGGGCTTGACAGAGGCCATGAGAAACTCCATTGACAAGTTAGGAATGGAGGCAGGGTTTCTCTCGCTGTTCTCTCCTGTTGGGGCTAGAAGGGCCGATAAATAGCACTCCTTTGTCTGGCCTGACTTCAGGCCCAACTGAGAGTTGGCAACAGGAGGACAGCATGTCACCATTGGCACTAATTGGAGTGACCTTGGAGCAGCGGGGTGGGCTAACGCTGATGGCCAGAATTCGACGGGTGTCCCTGCCTGCCTGGGTGCTGGGCCCTGCAGAGGGCCCCTTCTCCCTCCTGGTGGGGAGCAGAGTCGGATACATGCTCCCTGCAGGTAGGCCGGCTCCTAAGGGAAGCAGAGAAGGGCATGAGTAACACTTGCCTTATTTCATCTCTCAAACTCCCTCATAAACATGTGGGAGATATCTCTGTGAGATAAGAATTAGTGTGCCCATGTTACAGATAAAAACAACTGAGGTCTGAGATGTTGACTAACTTATGCTAGAGTGGAACTGGGGAGACCAGTAAGGAGGCTATTGCGGTTGTCCAGATGAGACAGGATGATCTCTTGGACCAGAGGGCGGTGGCCGTGGGGAGGCGGGGACACTGTTTTGGAGCAAATGGATTAGGACAGACAGGTGGTTGAAAGTGGGAAGTCTGGCCGGGGCACTACTTGGGGGTCAGTATTAAAGCACCGCCATTGGGTAAACTCGTGGGTTTTTCTGCTTGCTTCTTGCGTTTAGGGTAGAATAGATGTAATCCTCCTGGGCAAAGATTATTCAGAGAATTAAGAATTCCACAGGCACCACATCAGCACATCTCAGAGGAACTGAAACTGATGATCGCTCACTTTTAATTGGAAGTGCTAGCTGGAGCGTGCTGGGAGAGAATGAAAACATACAGGGCTCAGGTTGGGGGCCAAGGGAAAAGACGCTTGGGTCTCTAAGAGGCCTTGTAAAGAAGTGGGTCCTTCACGGCCCCTCTCCCATTTCCTCCCTCCTTCAGAATTGACAGTTGCTGCCCCCACTGTCCTGTCATGTTCCCGGAGGCCCAGCTTGGGCTTAAGCCTTGCTCTCCCTCCCCAGGACCCCCTACTCAGCTTCCCTGCCCCCAGACAGCACCCTGATGTCCCCCCAAAGACTCTTTGCCAAGCACAAATCTGATCATGTCACTACCTTGCTCAAAATCCAATGGCATCCTTTATAGCCATTAAGTAGAGTGAAACTCGAGTATCATCACTTGGAAAGATGGGAAAGATACATGGGAAATGTATCATTAAGTGAAAAGAGGATATGGCAGAATAGCTCTGACAACGTAGGATGGCACAGTGTGGTAGTCAAAAGCATGGGCTCTGGGGTCACGCTGAGTTTGATCCCCAGCTCTGCCACTTGGTAGCTGTGTGACCGGGAGCAGGTTATTTTTCTAAAAAATTTATTTAGTGTGTATTTATTTTTGAGAGGGGGGAGAGAGCGCACAAGGGGGGACGGGCAGAGAGAGGGAGCCAGAGGATCTGAAGTGGGCTCTGTGCTGACAGTAGAGAGCCCAATGTGGGGCTTGAACCCATGAGCTGTGAGATCATGACCTGAGCTGCAGTCGGACGCTCAACCAACTGAGCCACCCAGGCGCCCCCAGGAGCAAACTCTTAATGCCTCTGTGCCTCAGACTCCTCATCTGAACAATGGGAACGAAAGCAGTACTCAGCTCCCATAGGGCTGAGAGGGCTACAGGTGGGCTTAGCCCAGTGCTTGGCTCCTAGCAGCACTCAGTAAATGCCAGTCATTATCATGGCCATAATTGTATATGTTCGCATGCATTTATAGGCACCTCTCTCTCTTTTCATCTTATTCTTCGGAACTCAGATTAGAAGTCTCCTCTTCCAGGGGTGCCTGGGTGGTTTGGTCGGTTAGGTGTCCAACTGTTGATTTTGGCTCAGGTCATGATCTCATGGTTGTGAGATCAAACCCTGTGTTGGGCTCCGAGCTGAGCATGGAGCCTGCTTAAGATTCTCCCTCTCCCTCTGCCCCTTCCTCCCATCTCTTTCTCTCTCTCTCTATCAAAAAAAAAAAAAAAGTCTCTTCTTCCAGGAAGCCTTGCCTAAACACCCCTTTCCCCTCCACTTAAAGGCTAGGTTTGAACTCTTCTCTGGACTCACAGCACCCCCTGGTCTTACTTCTACTATGCATATTACTCCATACTGTAACCATCTCTGTCTACTCATGGCTGTAAGCGCCTAAGGACATGGCCTGTGGCTGGTTCCTCATTAGATTCCGGGTACCCATCACATTGGGAGGGACATAGGAAGCCCTCAGAAAATACTTGTTGGATGAATGAATGGGAGAATGGATGAATGTGAGCAGGGCTTTGAAACATAAGGTTTCAATGGGTGGAGGTGTAGAGGAAGGACATTTTAGGCAGAGGGAACAGCATGAGCAAAGGCACAAGAGGTGGAAAGATGCACTCTCCAGGAAGAGCAAGCAGGCTGGTCAGACCACATCGTAAAGTGTGACCAGAGTAACAGAAAGTCCTGAAGGTTGGGAGGTAGGTGGGGGGCATAAAAAATGTCTTGTGTAAACAAAAGGAAAGTCGATGCAGTGAGGGTGGGCACAGAGAAGGAAGGGGTCTCTTGAGGGACATCATTTATACCCTGATCCTCCAGACTGGCTTAGGTGCCTTTGTGATGCCGTGTATTCAGCATCATGTAAAATAAATACCTAGTTTATCTGTCTCTTTCCACCTCTAGACTGCACACCCCTCAGAGATGGAAATTTATGTTTTCTCTCTCTTTTTTCTAAGACTCTCCTTGCCCACGAAGATCAGCTATTTCCTCCCCCACAGCTGCTTTCCTCTGCCACATAGGGCTATAGATACGGTTTCTGTTGTGCCTTCCAGTATGTGGATCCTAGTACAAATCTCTCCAGGTTCTGTGGGAGTAGAGGGTTTGTAGCTTCTCCCCTTAATAGAACCATTCATAGGACTCTGCTTCCTTCATGGGATTCTTGTATCAAGCCAGAAACAGAAGGACTCTTGCAGTTCATTCCTCGGTCAGACGCGGACATCAGTCTTTTGACCAGAGGCCTGCAAAAGAAGAAGTTCTCAATTAAGTTCTTGGGGCTAAATGGGGTCCTTGCCAGATCCAAACAGGCAGTGCTGCCTGGGCCAGCAGCAGAGGTATGGGAAGATAAAAGCAGGAGTTGGAGTCTGTTTGGGGGGATTGTGCCCCTACTGTGTGCTGGGGATGTTGCAGTGGACAAACACACCCATTGCCTTTAAGGGATGGTGGAGAAGACGGATGCTGGACAAGTCACAGTGAAACGGGATGCAAGGTTCTCAGATGGGAAAGCGTAATGTTATGGGAGGCTCAGAGAGGCTAAGTGACTCACCCAAGGTTGCACAGCCAGGGTAGCCAAGCTGGCATTTGAACTGAGATCCTCTGACCTCTTTCCTTAGTGCCATGAACCCCCTCGAGGTAACTGCCTAAAACATTTTTAGAAGTTGCTCAGTGTAATGCAATCCTGATTCTTTGCTGGGTACCTCAGGACGCATTCTTCCATTCGTGTCATCCATAAATATAGGAAGCATATCTTTCTAGGGGCAAGTTCCAGGCAAGGTAACAGGAATAAGTCACAAAGCTAAACCCTGGGTTTCCTGTTGAGTCCTCACTAATACCCAGAGTTTTCACTGTTTTCTCTCTGTTACAAGCAGAAAAAACAGACAAGTAGGGAAGAAAACTCAAGGGAACATTTGGCTCCACGGATTGGAGCAGAGAGCTTGAGTGAGGGACAGGGATTTGGACACCCGGGTCGCCCGTCAGTGCCGAGTTCCGTAAGGGCGAGCTCACCATGGCTGTTCTGAACACTGAGGGCTTCCTCTGCGTCCCGGGTCGCTAGGGGAAACCAAGCATTTTCCTGATGAATGCATCTTAACTCCCTTTCATCCCAGACACAGAGCTCTGTGTTTGTGCACTAAATGTTACTTTGAAAACAGTGCAGTTGGGAGTGGATCTCATCTTCTGGGCTTGTTGTTTTGTCATATTTCCCTCACACATCTTATTGGCCTCACCTAACACGAGGCACCGGTCATAATGGCATGCACTGAGCATTTACTCTGAGTTGGATGATGTGCTGAGCACTTTATATGTGTCACTTTATTTGGTCCTCTGAATAGCCTCGTGAGGTCAAGACTGTTGTTGCCCTGGGTCAGTGATGAGGAGCCCAGGATCACACAGCCAAAAAGTGGAGGAACTGGGATTCAAAGCCAGTCTAGAGCCATGACAGAGTTGGCCCCAGAACCCAGGTCTTGTGACCCCTGTGGGCACCACCTCTGGCTTTGGGCAGACCGTTCTCTTTCTGAGACTTCTCACATCAGTTCCAGACTCCAAGCCAGAGTTCCGTCCATGGGGTGTTTGCACACTGGCCCCATCTGCACTGGACAACTTACCCTTCCCCAGACACACCTCATGAGGTATGGTGCCACCAGCCTCCCGCTTCCCCTGCCCACTCAAGCCCTAAGTTCCCACTGAACTGTACACGTAAAACAAGTGAGTTTTATTCTAGGGATTTTTTTATTGTGATAAAATATGCATCCTAAAGCAAGTGAATCTTACGGTATATAAACTATGTCTCTACGGCTGTTCTAAAAAAAAGAAAGAAAGGAGTTAGGAATGCTGGTTCCATGGTGACTCTTCCAGGAAGGCTTCCCTGTTAGCAGGTTGTTTGGGGTTATAGGGACTAGAGATGCACCCTGTTTAACCTCAGTTAACGGGGTTTATTTTCTGTGTATAGCGGGATGTGAGAAAGACAAAACACAGGGTCACCACCATACTGCTAGGCCCCACAGAGAGCTGGAGTGTTGTTTGGATCCACTGGAGACTCATTAGCCTATCCTGTCTCTACAGTAGTGTCCTCTGCTCTCTTCTCTAGGATGGAGACAACGAGGGGCCTGAGCTCCTCGCTGCTTACTCCTTGGCTTTGGCTCTTCCTGCTTATGCCAACTAATTCTTCTTTTTGCTCCACTGCACCTTTCATTCATTCAGTAAACATTTACTGAGCACTTACTGTGTACCAGGCCCTCCTCTAGGCGCTTGGGATACACCACAGATGAAGATTCCTGCCCAGGTGGGGCTTATAGTCTGCTTCCTGGATTCTGCTCACCCATGTGTCTGTTGTCCCTGGCTTCTGCTGGCCCGTGACATGACATCTGTTGTGTTATCATTTCTGTGACCTCATAGCTTTTGATGTTTGTCCGTGATTTCTACCGACTATGGCTGCTTTGTATGTTTCACATTCTGCATTTTGAGAGGCAGTCTTCTAGTTCAGGTAGCCAGTATCTGGTTGTCCAGAAACTTTGCCCCAGGCCAGCCCACAGACAACCCGTGAATGCTGTCGAGGACCGTTCTGGGTGCTAAGGTAAAGGGATGAATGAGATGAAGGGTCCTGCCTTCTTAATACTTATGCTCTAGTGGAAGGACGGGCAAGGCGTAAATCAACAAATGAATATAAAATGCAGTGTTGACGAGCAGTAAGTGATAAGCAGGGTAGCAGATTGAGGGATGTCCATTTCCATAGGTAGGAGGGGTGGCATTCGAATCGAGTGAGGACCCGAAGCATGCTTATATCTGAGAAGGAAGCATTGTGGGCAGAGGAAACAGCAGGGCCCTGGGCTGGAAGTGGTTTGGAATGTTCTAGAAAGAGGGAGGAGGCCTGAGTAGCTAGAGCAGAGTATGCAAGGGCAAGTGTAGGGGATCGGGTCAGAGTCATGGGGCCAGACAGGCAAGGCCCTGTTGGCCACTGTGAGGACCTGGCTTTTGTCCAGAAGACTCCGGGAGCCTCCAGTGACATGATCAAATGTGCAGTAAAAAGCATCAACCTGGCTGCTGTGTGGACGATACACCGAAGGAAGGGAAGAGTAGTTCCAGGGAGGCTAATGCTGTCATACAAGCAAGGCCAGTGGTGGCCTAGACCAGGGTACAGTGTGGACACGAAGAGAAACAATGGGCTTCTGGGTCTCTTGTGAAGGTAGAACTGAGCGTAATGGTATACTTTCCTGATATACTTTCCCCCAGTCACCCAGGCGGACGCAAAGGTTGCCTCCTGTCTGCTCCTGAGGTGCTTACCTTGCGTGCCACTGACGAGTTTCCCGATCTATAACGAGAGGATGATAATCACACCTCCCTCCTGGGGTCATTATGAACGTGCAGGGCCCTAGCGGGGCCCATGGTGCAAAGTGGGTGCCCGGTGAGTGATGGCCATTATTGTCAGGAACACGGGAGGCGGGAAGCATGCAAGGGACCCCTCTGGGTTGGACTTCTCCCAGTGGACTTCAGGCAGCCCTGGTTCTGCTCTGACAGGCACCCTGGAGTCGGGACCTTTCAAGTTGAAAGTGGAGGGACAGACCCCTTTACTGAAATCCAAATAAGAGCCTGGGGCTTGCCCTAACTTATTTCAGTCCTCACGGCCCCTCAGAGCAATGGAACTCCACAGCCCCATTCTGCAGGGTCTCGGAGAGGTGAAGGGATTCACCCGAGGGCCTGTCGCAAGTGATGGGGTTTGGGCCTGAACAACTGATCCCTGGCCAAGAGTCAGGGTGGCATAGTGATGAAAGGCCAGGGCTTAGGGCCCACAGAAGTCTGAGTTTGAATCCTGGCTCTGCTCTGTATGGTCCTGAGCATGTCCCTTCCCCCTCTCTGTGCCTCAGTTTCCTTAGCTGTGATAAATGGGACAACACTGGGCTCCTTGCTTGGTTGGGGTGAGGCCTAAGGGAGGTGCTGGATGTCAGGTCTTCAATGGGACCCACATAGAGCAGACATTCAACAGCTGAGACCTCTCCTGTGTTGCCCCCAGGCCTGTGTCTCTGTGGCTCCTGCCTGGCATCCCTGCCAGCAGTTTGAAGTAGATGCCTCGTTGCCAGATGCTGTCATGGAAACCAAGAGATGGGGGAGTAGGAGAGGCCTGGAGGAGGTCTGGGGGGAGGGGACATCATTCCCTTGCTCACCCTCTGGCCCACCTCAGCCAGCTCATTACAGCAGTGATGGCTCAGAGGAACAGAGTGGGGGCGGGAAGCCAGGCTGTGATGGAGGAGACAAAGGCTGGCTGGGCTCAACTGGAAGCTTTGTTCCTGTAGGGAGTGTGGGACACAGGGCACCACCTGTGGGGCCACTCGAAGCCACCTCCCAGGCCCCCCAAGGCTTGAGCAGGCTAGAGCCAGGATGTGACTCACTCTGGAATCCCTTGTCTAGCCGTTCCTTCTGCTCCCTTCAAGAGGCAATACATTCATTGTCTTGCCCTTTGAAACAGCCTCCCCACAGCATCTCTGTCAAGTCAAAGCCGACAACCCTTCTGACTGTTTCTCTGAATTGATATCAAAAATCAGTTGCTCGCTGTCTTGCAGCAAGAACAGCTCCATTTGGAGACCGAGTCTCCCCATCCAGGTGTCCTTCAAAAATTAGATCCCTTTTGACACCTTGTCTCGAGGAAATGGTCCTCCTCCCCCTTCTCCATGCCCCAGCCCTCTGGAACTACATCCCACACCTTGCCTTCCCACAGCATGTGGACGCTGTTAGGGCTCCCCTCCCCTATGCAGAAGGCACACTTGGAGCTCTGCAGCTTTGCAGGAACTCGGGAGGAGGACCCCAGGGCTTGCAGTCGTACAGAGCCGTGTTGGAATCCCCACTTGCTCTGCCGTTTACACACTGCGTGATGGGTCAGTGACCCCTGGGAGTCCCAGTTTTCTTACCGGTTCCAGGGGATTTGAGAGTAGGATCTGCCTCACGGGACTCAGTGAGTTGACCCAGGTAGAGCATCAGCAAACTGCATTACTGTGCTCGTCACTTCACACCTTTCTTTCAACTCAGGAGCAAGGAAGGAAGCAGAAAAAGACAACCCCTAGACACACTTTGTTTATAAAATTAAGCCCTTTCTCTTTAAGATGGATAGAATCTGCTAAAGGCTTTCCTTGGAGGAGATGTTCTCAGCTTTGGATCAGTGCGCCAGACATTTATTGCATACCTACTATGTGCCAGACTCTGTGCTAGGTTCTGAGGAAATAATGGGGGGGGCAAGGCTTTGGAACCTGCAGCATGGTGGGGAAGGCAGACCCGTGTACAGTCAGTCTCCACGTGAGAAGATATGTGCTATGGTCTAAATGGACACAAGGACTGCAGCTGCAAGGATGCCCGTGGGGTTATGGGACGGGCGGGGGGGGGGGGCGGTGATACGTGATACTTATCTCAGCCTAAGGATGCAGTAGCATATTTTTCAAAGATAAGCAGGATGTAATTTAGCACAATCAGGTGAAATGAGCTCACAGGCAGAAGGTACAGCCTCAGCAGAGGGAAATAGCATCCCAACCAAATAGCATCGTGCGTCCAGGAAATCGGAAGGAGTTAGGGTTTGCCAGAGCATCAAGTCAAGCTCATGGGCAGGGGGTGGTCGGAGATGGACATGCCTAGACAGTTAAGCAGGTCATTAGGGATTGACTCCCTTGGTCTAACCTAGAATCTTTTCATTGCAATGAAAGTTTCAGCATCCCTGGGAGACCAAGTGGGCGGGAAACTTTTTTTTATTTATTTTCCAGAAACTTGCACTTCGTGGAGTGGTCCCAGGACCAGCAGCAACTGCATAAGTTGGGAGTTTGTTAGAAATGGAGAACGTCAGGCCCCACTCCAGAGCTGCAGAATCGGACTCTGCGTTTTAACAAGGTGGCGCATATGCAGCTTACAGAGTGAGGTGACGCAGTGCCGAAAAGCACCCAGACATCACCTGCTCTGCTCCCAGCTCCCTAGTAAACGTGGGCTCGTGGCTCTTCAAGCAGTGCAGGACCTTCATTAGGCCTGTGTCATTGGTCTTAGATGAAGGCTAGCAAGGGCACTGCCCCAATGTTGGGATAGCCCTAAACGGGGATATGTCTGAACTGCTTTTACCACCTCCCTGGAGTCTCTTGCCTGGTCTCAAGCAGGATCGAGTGGGACATATTAATACAACTTTTTTACTTATTCGGCAAGGGGAAAGCTTTCTCTGTTCCTTGTTAACAACAGTCTCCAAAAGAAAAGATATTTGGGCAGGAGATGTGGCAGGTGCTGCTTACTTGGCCCCCTCCCTGAGATGGCTTGTCTTCAGGGACAGGGTGCCTAGACCTTGTGCGTGTCACTTTTATAGCTTCTTTGTTCATCCATGTGTTCTCTTGAGAAAGGGACAGTGGCTACAAAGTCTCTTGTATCTCCCAGGACCTTGAAAATCAGACCAAGTGATTTGGACTTCTACTAGAGCACGAGGGAGCCACTGAGGAGTTCCAAGGAAGGGAGTAACAAGATGAACACTGCTGGTTGAAAGACCACTCTGCCAGCAGGGAGGAACTGGCAAGAAGGGCTTGGAGACATCAGTGCAGAGGCTAGTGTTGTTGGAGTCCAAGTGAGAAAGATGAGGTCTGGGTCTGGCCAGTGGCCCTGTTTGGTCACACTGCACCAGCCCATACTTTGCCTTGCTCAGTGGGTAATGTCGCACAAATTCCAAGTTTGTAACCTATCTAGTCTCCAGGAGACAGAAGCAGCTGCTAAGTTTGAAGCAGTCACTTAGAACTAGCTGAGAATAAAAATTGGAACCTTCTGCAGGTCATACGTGGCCAGTGAAGTCATCTATTTAGATCTGGACAGTTTAGGAACTGCTGGCCGGGCTCTCGACTTCCCTTGGGAACTCCCCCAAATTCTCACACCAGCCCCTGGGGTGGACGTGGAAGGGTCTGTTGAGGACTCAGGACCCCTGGGCCCAGCTGAGAAGGGGGAGGAGGAGAGAGAAACACAGCCTCAAAGTCCTTCTGTTGCCTTCGGTGAATCTCACTAGGGAGAAAGTGTTTCCCAAAGCCGCTCCGTGGAACCCTCAATAGAAGGAGGTTCCATGGTCGCATAAGTCTGGGAATGCAGCATATCACATCCCCTTCTTAGGGATTCACGATGCCCAGTAAAGCGTGAGGACTTCAGCTCAGACAGAACCTGGCTTTGAATCTCAGTTCCACCACTTCTTGGGTTGATTCAGTCTCGTCTGCAAAATGGGAATAATGGCAGTACCAATGACATAAAGTTATCAGGAATATTTATGAGATAATGTGTAGCATCCGTCTTGTACATTAGGAAACACTAAATAAAGAGAAGCTTTAAAATTATGATATTTTAATAGTAGTAAATATTTGTATCAATAAATACAAATACAAATTATTACTGTCTTATTATTTTAACTTTAAAGGCTCTGAGAAATCCTGCAGTAGAATCTGCTTGACTTTGCTTAACCTAATGTTTCTGAACTTTATTTGATCTTGGAGTCTCCTTTTTCACGTAACATACAGGACTTTCTAAGAAATTCATGCTCTGTGGGACTCTGGGAAATACTGATTTTTGTGTTTAGGGAACAGTCTGGAGAAGTCAATGCCTCTGAACCAGGATCCAGTCTAAATATGGATCCTTGTGGGCATAAAGAGTTGTGTTTCATTCTCAGTGCCTTATCCATCTCCTTTTCCGCCTAAGATTGTCACTCAGGAAGAAAGGCATGAGCTAACCATGCCAGAGTTGTAGGGCTAGCAGTATGGGGTGAGGCTTGAGAGTCTGGCCCAGGCCTCAGAAAATCCTACTCATCCTTCAATAACCCACTCCAGTGTTAACTTTTCTCGGAAGACTTCCCACCTTACCAAGGCAAAATTACTCGACCTTTCCCACTTGAGAAGGCCCATAGCCTCTGGAGCAAATGTCACACTCAACATGTACCACGTTTAACTATAGTTATCTGTTATGTAACTGTCTCCTCCCAGCTAAACCATGTACTTCTTCAGAGCAGGAATCCATGTGTGTTATCTCAGGACTCTCAGACAACACTTCATCAAGACCAGATTTCATTCATCACCTTCTCTGAATTCCTTATGACTCAGCCAAAGAGAGGAGGAGTGAAGAGATAGGTCTGGCTCTTCTGAGGCTGGCAGAGGACATCTCCACCCTGACAACTCTGCTGGTTCCCATTGCCTTGGGGGAAAGAATCATTTCCCTCCAATGGCCACATGCATGGTTCAAGACCTGCCCAGGGTCTCTGAGAATAGAAGCCAGGAAGCAGGAGATGAAAACTGGGGTTACTGAGAGGAATAAAGAGAAGAGAAGAGGATAGTGAAAGAGCAGAGAAACCCACAAAGGAATGGTGATAAGAAAAGCCAGCTCCCAGGGCCCACTCCAGAGTTTGTATGCCATGAACTGTAAACTTGGCTTGTGTAGAGCTAGGTGAGGGCTCTGAGGCTGCCTAACCTTGGGAGGACACAGCTGTCTCCAGCACTCTGAGGCTGGCATGGGCCTAGTGCAGAGAGGCCCTGGCTGATCCTGGATGCTCAGAGGCCAGAGCCAGAAGCTGGGAGGCAACACCTGGCTGTCCCCATAGCCTACAGACTCAGCTCAGGGCATGTCAGAGCCCCAATGGTAGTGAGACGAGTGAGGAAGGTGAGCTCAAAGCCAGCGTGGAAACGGGAGGAGTTTTGGGCAATAGAATGCTCCCCCCACCCACACCACCCAGGGCAACCATTCAGTAGCGTGTGAGGACTGATTCAGGCCTAGATCTAACATGGTCCCAGCAGGGGTGTCTTGGTTCCATGGTTCATATGGATCTCCCTTAGTGTCTGGAGATACCAGGATGCGGGTGTGGTTGAGACGTGAAACCTGGTCACATCTCAGAGTTCCAGCTGGGGAGGATCCTGTGGATAGGCGACAACAACAACATCATGATAAATCAGCTTCTGTTGTTACTGAGCACTTAATGTGTGCCCTGTCACAGTCAGCCTCATTTAACCTGCACTACAACCCGGGGGTCAAGGCTATTTTACCCCGTTTTGCAGATAAGAAAGCTAAGGGCCAGCAGGGTTATACGAATTCCCGCAAGTCATATAACTTGTGAGTAGTAAACCTGGGTTTCAAATTAAGTCTTTCTGGTTCCCAAACCCTGGTTCCTATCCTTAGGCTATACTACCTGTCATCCCAAGGAAATGGGAAAGATTCCCAGTCGTATGGACTAGACCAGTGGGTTTGCATCCCTCAGACCCAGTGCTCTCTTTCATTACTAATAGTTCGTGATACCCTCTTTCCCATCCTAAAATGCAGTTCATACATGGACCGAGCAATCTACCTACAAATATTAAAAATGATGGTGGTAACAGTAGCCATACACTAATCTTGTGGTAAAGGAGACATAAGAGGAAAGCCATTTATAATGCAATACTAATACATGTTTCACTCCATAAATGCTTGGGCACACCCACACTCAAAGATCTTCTGAAGCAGACACATGCCTGCAGTCACATCTAGAATCAGGTAAAGGCATGGGTACAAAGGTAGGCAGATACAGGCGTGTTGAGTCAGCAAGTCAAATGCCACCCATGGACTCAGTCCATGGTAAAGCTCCAAACAAAACAATGCATCACCTTCCCCGATGCATGATCAGGGCAGTATTAGACGATTCAGAGCAGATTGAAACCACGCAATGAATTCTTGTGTTTGTATGTAAATGGACGGAGGCGTTCTAGATTTAGATCGTTATAAACACGTGTCTCCACCTACACAGAGTCCAGGGAACATTTAAAAGTAGGCAGGACAAAGGACAGTGCTTGCTGTATGAGGCCTCACTCACTGCTGCCCGCTAAATGCCAGTTGTGCCCTCCAAATCATGGTGATGATTCAGAACACGCCCTCCATTTCCAGATGCTCCACAGCTGATACCTCCAGACGTCACCACTACCACCACCTGTTGAAAGCCATCTCCTAGGCTAGCACGGTGGGGTGATGGGGTCTAAGGTTTAGAGAGGTACATGGGCACCATGATTCCCACCCCACCATGCTAGCTGTGTATTGCAGGCCTCTGGCTTCAGTTCCCGATGCCACCTGCTGGTGACACCTTCTGGTGTCCAGTGTCTCAAGGTGGCTCAGGACCTGGGCAGGATGAGCCTATATATAACCAAGTAGGAAAGAGAGAATAGAAATTAATGAATATTGAGTGTTTACTGTTAGCTAGGCCCAAGGTTATACTGTTAATGAGGGCTAAAGCCAAGATTCAGACAAGACTGACTCCAAAGGGGATAATCTCTAATTTTTTTTTTTTAACATTTATTCCTTTTTTGAGAGACAGAGAGAGACAGTGTGAGCAGGGGGAGGACAGAGAGAGAGACACACACACAGAATCCAAAGCAGGTTCCAGGCTCGAGCTATAAGCACAGAGCCTGACACGGGGCTCAAACTCACAAGCCGTGAGATTGTGACCTGAGCCAAAGTCAGATGCTTAACCGACTGAGCCACCCAGGTGCCCCAAAGGGGATAATTTCTATTGTGCTTTTTAAAAACTAAGGTTGCAATTTGGGAGATTAATGTAATGGGAGTGTTAAGGTAATGGTATATACTCCAGAGCACAGTATGGGGTCAAGTACAAACCCAGCCCTACTCTCCATCAGCTGAGTAACTTTGAAATGGCACTTCCTTCACTTTTTTTTCCTGGTGAACTCCTACTCATCCTTCAAAACCCAATTCAAACATTACCTCCTCTGTGAGTTATCCTCTGTGAGTTATCCCCTAGCTCCTCCAGGATGAGGGAGTAGTCCCTCCTTTGGGCTCTATGCCTCTATGCTCCCATCATTAACTCTTACCATGACACTTATCACCCTGTGTTGTGATTCCTGCTGTGTCTGTCTTTTCTACTTGATGATGAGCTCCTTGAGGGCAGAGACCTTGTCTGATTCGTTTTAACACCTCTGCTTCTTTCCCTCCACCCCCAGTGCCCAACACAGTGCCATCCAGGTCCATCACAGGCATGAAGAAGTAGAGAATTTATCTTTGAATCAATTCACTTTGCCTGCTAAGTTGCTCACAGAGCAGACCCTTCATGCTGGGTGAGTAAGTGGAGCAGGTCACAGTCACCTGGGATTTATGAGCTGTTTATGGCTTCTCTTTAAACACAGCAGCTTCTCAGTTGGCACAGATAGAGACAGGAGTCAGCCTGTCCCTGCAGCAATTCAGCCTCCCTCTGAAGAGATGTATCCAAAAGAGTGCCCTCTGTGGGGGTTCTTTCAGACATATCTGCTTCCTGCAGGCATCTCTGTTATTTTGGCCCCTCTACCCCCACACCAGAGCTTCCCGAAGCCGAGAAGAGGGGGCTGGCTTGCATTTAGATCCAGGCCTTGGAGGGAGGAGATGCTGTTCGCCTGTCCCGGCCAACATTCCTCGTCACGCAGCCTTCCGCCTCACGCGTACTTAGTTCCTCTTGTCTCCCCTGGGGTTCAGGTTCATGTCCTACCCAGACTGTGACCTCCGGGTACCGTCCTCCTTTCCTTCAGGACCCAGCTTGTCCTCCTCACACCGGTGGGCCATACGTTTGGTCCATTCCCCCGCCTCATCTATGGGCACGTCCCTGTTAAAGAAAGGTGCCAAGTTCATGGGCTTTGGGAAGAGACCTGGTTTCAAATCCCAGGTCCTTATTTCCTAGCTAGGTGCGTGCAGTGGACAATGTTGGTGTTCTACCCTATGTCCTTTACAGTTTCTCTGTGACCTTCCTCCAACTCACGGTGCTTTTGCCTCCAAAGGTACACACCATGACCCTTCTCTGAAGGGCTGCTCTTGGGCTATGAGCCATTTTGTCCACAAGTGCAGAGATCCAGAAGTGTCCGAGAATTTATACGTTCACTCCCATCCCCTCAGCCCTGGACCAAAGACTGTTGGGTGTGGGAATCTGGAAGCCCATCTTCCATGCCTTGGCTGGGCCACCCCTGGGCTGTGTCAGACACTTCAGAACTCCCGCGCAGGATACCTGCTCGGCTCCCTCTCCCTCACCCCCTTTCTGCTTTCTCCCCAGACCCTTCCCTTGGCACATCTCTCACTTATGAATCCTTCCCTCTGGCTCTGTTTCTGGGGAACCTGGCTTAAGACAGCGCCTCAGGTGGGTAACTCCACACTTCTGAGCCTCTGTGTTCTCTTCCGAAACTTGAGGCTAGTAGTGCCTATGCCTTAGGGATTAAATAAAATAGATGCAAGGTTCCTGGCCTATGGCATGTTGGAAGCTCACACATAGTTCCTTTTTTTTCTTTTCAGAAAGTCAGCCAGAGAGCATGCGTCTGGAGAGTGGGAGCCCCAACTTGTGTTTCAGGAAGTCTCTTTGCCTCCCTAGACCTCAGTTTCTTTTTCTTTCTGAATAGCTTTGTTAGGATATACTTCACAGACCACACAATTCACCCATTTAAAGTGCACAATTCAATGGCTTTTGGTATGTTTACAGAGATGTGCAACCATCACCATGATCTAATTTTAAAACATTTTTATCACCCCACAAAAAAGCCCTGACCCATTACAGTTACTCCCCATTTCCTCCCTCTTCCAGGCTCACCCCACAGCCCCTGGCAACCGCCAGTCCCCTTTCTGTCTCTATGGATTTGCCTCTTCTGGACATTTCCTGTAAGTGGAGTCATATAATGTGCGGTCTTTGGTGGCGTCGGCTTCTTTCATTGAGCATAATGTTTTCAAGGTCTGTTCATGTTGTGGCCGGGGTCAGAATTTCGTTCCTTGTGGTGGCTGAGTAATCGATTGTATGGAGGGTGCACACTTTATGTATCCATTCATCATTGGATGAACATTTGGGTTGTTTCCACACTTGAGCTATTATGAATAACGCTGCTATGAACAACTTTAAAAAAAATTTTTTTTTAACGTTTTATTTATTTTTGAGAGAGAGAGAGAGAGAAAGCAAGCTGAGAAGGGGCAGAGAGAGAGGGAGACACAGAATCTGAAGCAGGCTCCAGGCTCTGAGCTGTCAGCACAGAGCCCGACATGGGGCTCAAACCCATGAGCTGTGAGATCATGACCTGAGCCGAAGTCAGGCGCTCAACTGAGAGAGCCACTCAGGCACCCCTGCTAGGAACAGGTTTTTATGTGGATATATGTTTTTATTTCTCTTGGCTACACACACACATGCACAAATTCCACTCCATGTATGTATATGTAGGAGTGGAATTTGTGTCATATGGTAACTGTGGGTGTGCTTAACTTTTTGAGGAATTGCCTATTTTTCAAAGAGGCTGTACTATTTTACAGTCTCATTGAAATGTATGAAGGTCTTAATTTCTCCCACATCCTCCACAACACCTACTTGTCTTTTTTATTTTAGCCTTGCCAGTGAGCGTGAAGTGATATTTCATTGTGGTTTTGAGTTGCATTGCCCTGACGGCTAATGATGTTGAGCATCTTTTCATGTCCTTATTGAGTATTTACAGATCTTCAGAAAAAGGTCCATTCAGAGTCTTTGCTTATTTTTACTTGGGTTATTTGCTTTTTTATCGTTGATTCGTAAAAGTTCTTTATATTTTCTGGATTATTAGCTCGTTATCAGGTATATGACGCCTCAGTTCCCTCATCTATAACTTGCTGTTCCCAGGTTATGATACAAAGTATGTAAGGTGCCTGACAAATACCGGGTAGCTGTTAGTTGTTATCATTAATAGAACGCTCTTTTATTTTTTTAATTTATATTCAAGTTAGTGAACATACTGTGTAGTCTTGACTTCAGGAGTAGAGCCTGGTGATTCATCTCTTACATAGGACACCCAGTGCGCATCCCAGAAAGTGCCCTCCTTAATTCCCGTCACTGATTTAACCCATCCCCCAACCACCTCCCTCCAGGAACCCTCAGTTTGTTTTCTCTATTGAAGAGTCTCTTATGCTTTTCCTTCCTCTCTGTTTGTATCTCATTTTTCCTTCCCTTCCCCTGTGTTCATTTGCTCAGTCTCTCAAATTGCACATAGGAGTGAAATCATGCGATGTCTGTCTTTCACTGACTGACTTATTTCCCTTGGCATAATCTCCTCTAGTTCCATCCATGTGGTTGTAGGTGGAAAGATTTCATTCTTTTTCATCACTGAGTAGTATTCCATTGTGTATGTATACCACATCCTCTTTATCCATTCATCAGTCGATGGACATCTGGGATTTGGGCTGTTTCCACAATTTGGCTATTGCGGATAGCGCTGCTGTAAACATTGGGGTGCAAGTGCCCCTTTGAATCAGCATTTTTGTATCCTTTGGATAAATTCCCAGTAGTACAATGGCTGGGTCGTAGGGTAGCTCTATTTTTAATTTTTGAGGAACCTTCGTACTGTTTTCCAGAGTGGCTGCACCAGCTTGTATTCCCACCAACAGTGCAAAAGGATTCCCCATTCTCCACATTCTCGCCAACATCTGTTGTCTCCTGAGTTGTTAATTTTAGCCGTTTCGGCCACTTTAGACAGGTGTGCGGTAGTATCTCAGTTCACAGGGCCAGATAGGCCTCCCGATAATATCCCATCTGTCCCTCTCCTCTATCAATTTCACAGATGAAGCAACTCATGCCAGAGAAGGAAAGTTACTTCCTCCTCTTGGATTCAGAAATGGCCTAAAGCATATCTGCAATGGAGCCCAGCTGTGTGACCTTGGGCAGGTTACTCCTCTCTGTGCACCCCCATGTTGTTATGTGTAAAAGGGAGGTGAAGGAGGGAGTGTAAGCTCACCTGCTCTGAGCAACTTTTATGTGGTAAGCATTGCCTGAAATGCTTCCAGGAACATCTTCTCGTTCAGTCTTCCCAACTTCCCAAAGTCATACGTGTTCCTGCGTGCCCATTTACGTGTAGAAACTGATACTCAGAGAGATGAAGTCCCTCACCTGAGGGCTCACGTCTGGGAAGTGACAGCATCGGGATTTTCTAACCCCAATGTCTGTCTTCTCTTTTGCTGCCACAACGCGTGTCCTGGGGTACTCCATCCTGGGTTACCCCAGGAAGGGACTTTTTCCTTTTTTTCTTTGCTAATATCGATTGTGATTATATCAGACTTTCTAATAACCACAGAGGACACCTGAGGGAAAAGGAAAACGCACTTCCCACTCTGATCCTATCTGATGCTTTCATCATCTTTAGACTTGGAAGATTTTAGGGGCACCTGGGTGGCTCAGTCGGTTAAGCATCAGACTTCGGCTCAGGTCATGATCTCACGGTCCGTGAGTTCGAGCCCCGCGTTGGGCTCTGTGCTGACCGCTTAGAGCCTGGAGCCTATTTCAGATTCTGTGTCTCCCTCTCTCTGACCCTCCCCCGTTCATGCTCTGTCTCTCTCTGTCTCAAAAAGAAACGTTAAAAAAAAATTTAGACTTGCAAGATTTTGAATGTAGTCCAGGCCCAGCTGAGACCCACCTTTTTGAGGT
This sequence comes from Panthera uncia, assembly GCF_023721935.1. NCBI lineage: Eukaryota > Metazoa > Chordata > Mammalia > Carnivora > Felidae > Panthera > Panthera uncia. The sequence continues at coordinate 50,592,306 of NC_064816.1, forward strand.
GGTGGCCTGAGGAAGCCAGAAGTTTAACCATCCCCAAGGCCAACCCGAGCCTAGACTGTGCTGGCTTTGGGAGGTAAAGATCCCTTGGGCCTCTCCTTGTAGAAGTCAGGCAAGTCTGTGTTCTCATTGGGTGTGTGTATGGGGGGGGGGGGTCTCTTGGACAGGGGGGCTCAGATTCTAAAGCAGTGGTTCTTAGCCGAGAGTGATTTTGCCCCCACTGGGCTTTTTTCCCTACAGGTATTTTTGGTGGTTGTGACCTGGGGAGGGTTGGGAAGAGGTGCTACTGACCTTTCGAAGGTACAGGCCAGGGATGCTGCTAAACATCTTAGAGTGCCCAGGCAGCCCCCCAAAGAATTCTCTTGCCCCAAGGTGCCAGCAGTGCAGAGGCTGAGAAATTCTGTTCTAGGCAAATACAGCTGCAGGATCGGACCTGCTTTTCCCAGGGGCCCACAAGGGGCATGGGCACGTGTGTGTGTGTGCATGGGGGTGACTACTGCTAAGGAAGATCTTCTCTACTTGATTCCTAGGGATCCTTGTCTTGTCCTGCCCCCCTTCCTATGTTCTGGGCTGGACGTTGCAAATAAACTTGTGATGAAGGCGGGCGGCAGGAAAGCTTGCTCTGTTGTTTTAAAGCACCCAGGATCCTGTTCCCCTGCTGGGAGGGGGCAGTTCCCTGCCGCTCAGAGAGGCAGATGATGAAATGGTTGGCTCATGTTTTGTGAAGCCTGGCGCCTCTTGAGGGCAGGCCCCGTGTCTCATTCATTGCTCTTTCTCCGGTGCCCAGCACAGTAAATGAGCGTAGCAGGACTTTGCTGAATGAAAACTGGTGGCCAGAGAAGATACTTCCTGGTGGTTTAAGAGCCACCCCAGTCTTAGCCTATGGCCAGCCTCCCACCTCCCAACTTTTACGACCAAGTCACATGTTAATATAATGGAAGCAACTAGCTATGGCAAATTCGTTGCGTCTGACAGGCACAATTCTAAGTCGTTTACATACGTGAACTGAGTTCGTCTTCACACAACCTATGAGAGAGAGATTATTGCTATATTCCTACTTGATGGATGAAGAAAGTGAGACAGAGAGGGTAAGTAACTTGTTTGGAGTCACACAGCTCAAAAGCAACAGAGGCAGAATCTGAACACAGGTGGTCTAGCTCCATGCTCTTTATCACTGGATATTTTGCTCCCTTTCTTAAAAGCTGCCAGCAAAGCCCAGCCTGCCCTCCCCGTCTCATGTTTCTGGGGCCACCTTTCTCCCAGACAGACATAAGAAGCTAACAAGTCAGGCATTACTAATGGGAGCGGAGGAAGCACTTTCCTAACGTACCCAGATACTGTTTTTGAAGCCTGAATGAGAGAATCAGACTAATTGTGGTAGGATAAATGGGCATGGGGTTCATCCTTGGGGCTTCTGGCTTTATTTTTCCACTGTTTTTAGCTGTTCTTAAAACAAATAATGCTCATAAGGAAAAACTGCCGATAGCTGCTCATTGGATAGCAGGCCCCAGTCATACACCCTCAGACAAAAACCTGGGGGGTTGTGAGAAAAGTCAAGTGCCTCTGGGTACTAGCACTATGGAGTCAGATTGAGGGGGTCTGGAGTGTGAGCCTTATGAATGGGTATTTTTACCAAGCATCCCTGGAAATTCTGAAGTACAGCCAGAGAGGGCAGGAGTCTAGAGCATTGCCTGGGGGAGGAGTGGGGCTCAGAAACCTGCATTTTCAGTCACCGAGGAAGAAATCAACTCCTGCTTCTCATTGATGATGAAAGCATCATTCAAGTTTTGTCTCACAATTGCCTCCTCCGGGAAGCCTCTCCTGATTCATAGAGGCTAATTGCTCCTTCCCTGACCCCTGCACAGCACTTGGTACACCCATTACAGTTGATGTCACAGGGTAGTTATTTGTTTATTTGGCCCTTTTGAGTGAGAACTGTGTTTTCTCAGCTTCTGCACATCCAACACTGACTCCAGCGCTGGATATGAAGTTGGTGCTGGATGCGTGTTTATTTACTTATTTTTAATGTTTATTTATCAGGTGCACGGACGGCTCAGTGGTTAAGCTTCAGCTTAGGTCACAATCTCATGGTTCATGGGTTTGAGCCCCAGGTGGGGCTCGGGTTCGGCTCTGTGCTGACCGCTCGTAACCCAGATCCTGCTTCGTATTCCCTCTCTCTGCCCCTCCCCCACTTGCTCTCTGTCTCTGTCTCTCAAAAAAATGAATAAACATTTAAAAAATGTTTTTTCATTTGTGAGAAAGTGTGAGAAAATGTGTGCTTGTGCACACACGCACATGGAGGAGGAGCAGAGAAAGAGGGAGAGAGAGAAAATCCCAAGCAGGCTCCACGCTGTCAGCACAGAGCCCAGTGCGGGGTTCAAACCCACAAACCGTGAGATCACGACCTGAGCTGGAATCAGGAGTGGGACGCTCAACTGACGGAGCCCCCCCAGGCGCCCCTGGATGCGTGTTTATTGAACAAACAGGTGACCAAGCAGACAGGATACTTCGGCCCTTGTCGAGAGCTCCCGGTGGTCTGGCCTACAGACTGAGAAGACCTGAGTTCTAACTTTGTGACTCCCTATCATCTTGACTTTGGGCTACTCATGTGCTCAATGTGAGTCCTCGTTTGCTCATCTGGAAAATGGGAATAATATTAGTGCTTTGCTCTTGGGGAGCTCCGATGATACAGGAAACAGTGTGATGGTGGTTTGTAAACCCGAGGTGCCATGCTGATGTGGGGTGAAGGAGGAGGAGGATGTCCTTCTTGTTCTGGAATGTGGGCATTCTGAGAGATGCTGCTTATGGCAACTTCTGGGCTCTGAGCCTGACTTCCCCGGGTCACGGCACTCAGGGGAAGCAGATGGAAGTTCCAGATATGAGCACGTGTGACTCCCAGGGAGCAGTTCACTGGGTTGTTTGGTATTATGTGGAAGCCTTGACCTCCAACCACCTTCCCTTGAGAGAGTTTTCCTGCTCTTTCTACCCACCTTGTGGGGCTCCTAAGGGGTCTCTAGACCCCTGCCAAGCAGGATCGGGCTGTACATTAAGTTCTTTTTAGTGCTGCAGCTCTAAGGTCAGACTTAGCATTCCAAAGGTCAGGCCCTTTCATCTTGCAAGGAACTTTCCCTTGAGAGTTTTATACCCTTGGGGTGTGCACAGCCAGAACTTCAGATTTATTAACCAGCTTTCAGAAAGCTGCACAGCTTGGCTCTGATAAATCAAAGTGATGGACATTGCTGGCCTGAGAACAAGGGACAGCAGCTCTGCCATGGTGGCGGTGCACTTAGTAGTCAAAACTGTGGCTTTTACTATCGTGCTCTTGTCCGTTACCAGATGACCGAATCCTGGAAGCATGACATAGGCATTATTATTATTATTATCATCATTTTGCAGAGAAGAAAACTGAGGCTGCGAGAGGTGAAATAACTTACCCAAGGGCAAACTGCTTCTCTCTTGAGAAAGCTGGGATCCAGCTCGGAGCTGGCTGATAACCATTCACTGCCCCTAAGTGGGTGAAGGGGAAGAAGAGGCTGACTTTTATGCCTGGGGTGTCCCCCTGTCTTGGGGGACCAGGATCTGGGGCCTCTCTGATCCCCCACCTCCAGGGTCAGGAGAGCATTAGCACCAGTTACAGGAAATAAAGTAGCACAGATTAGAAGATCTGGCTGTAGCCTCACCTGCACCACTGGTGTGCTTTGGTTAATGTGGTCATGCATGAAAGTGCCTGGCTCCAGAACAGGTAGGCAGCCCGACACACAAGAAGAGCCTGGAAGTAGACCTGAATACTTAGGAGAATGTAATGTGTATGTAAGGTGGAACTGCAAATCCCTGGGGAAAAGACGCGTCCCTCAGTGAATGGTGTTGGAACAGTTGGAGAGCTGCCTGGGAAATACTAAGTTGCACCTCAACTCACTCATTTCACCAGAATTAATTCCAGATTGATCAAAAACTTAAATGAAAAAAAAAAGATAAAATACCAGTATTTGAAGAAGATAAGAGATTTTTAAAATAAGCTCAAATTGGATGGAGATGGCCTTTCTAAGTACAATGTACAAAGATGCACCAAAAATGTTTGGTAAATTCCAACACCTAAAAATTTTAAATGTCTTCATTATAATACTATAAGCAAAGTCAAAAGACAAGTCACCTAGAAAAAAATATTTGTAAACATGTATTCCACACATGAGCTGATTTTCTTAATATATAAGGAGTCCTTACAACCAATAAGAGAAAGGTCAACCCCACAGAAAAAAAACAGTCAAAGAACATGAACAGAAAAGGGGGGATTACAAAAGGCATTTAATCATGTAAAATGATGCTCAGCCTCTCTTATTAGAAGGATTGTGAATTAAACTATGATCATATCACTCCAACTTACCAGAATGGCAAAGATTTAAAAGTTAGACAAGACATCCTGTTATCAAGGTTGTGCAGAAACAGACACCCTCAGAAGTTGCTAATACTGTGCAAAGGGCGCAGCCTACGGAGAGCGCTTTGGATCTTACGAGATTTTAAATGCACAAATCCTTCGACTGAGCGATGCCACTTCCAGAAGTCCGTCCTACAGAGGACTAGCGCCCAGGTGAATCAACGATTGTACGAGGAGAGTCTGAAGTGGCAAAAGCTTGGAAATAACCATAAATGCCCCCTATAAGATATTGGTTAAATAAAGGACCGTATAGCCATAGATGTCTTGCTCTGCAACTGTGGAAAAGAGTGACTCCAATTCATATGAAATGACATAGAATGCCTTTCAAAGGCCATTTGTTTAAAAGAAAGAAAGAAAGGGAAGGAGGGAGGGAGAAGGAAGGAGCAAAGAGTTTATGTCAACACTTCTGCTTCTGTGCACATAGTTTGGTGCAGGAGACACAGGATGTTAGTAACAGAAGTGCTTCTGGGAATAAGATCTCAGTGGCTGGGGGAATGGGCTTAGTTTTTTCCTTTCTTTTTTCTTTTTTGATTGAAGTACAATTAACACAGTGTTATAACAATTTCAGATGTAATGATTCAGCAGCTCTGTACATTTCTCAGTGCTTGTCAAGATAAGTGTACTCTTAATCCCCTTCGGCTGTTTTACCCCTCCCCCCACCCACGTCCTCTCTGGTAACCATCAGTTTGTTCTCTGTGTTTAAGAGCCTGTTTTTTTGTGGGGTTTTTTGGTCTTTTTTCTTTGTATTGTTTCTTAAATTCCACGTATGAGTGAAATCATTTATTATTTGTCTTTGCGTGAGTTATTTCACTTCGCATTATATTGTCTAGGTCCATCCATGTTGTTGCTAATGACAAGATATCATTCTTTTTTTATGGCTGTGTAATACTCTGTTGAGTGCGTGTGTATCTCACATCTTCTTTCTCCATTCATCTATCAGTGGACATAGGGTTGCTTCCCTATGTTGGCTATTGTAAATAATGCGGCAATAAACATAGGGGTGCATGGATCCTGTCGAATTAGTGATTTTGTTTTCTTTGGGTAAATAAACCAGTAGTAGAATTGCTGGACCATATGGTAGTTCTATTTTTAACTTTTTGAGGAACCTCCATACTGTTTTCCACAGTGGCTGTACCACTATGAATTCCCGCCAACAGTGCACAAGGGTTCCTTTTTCTCCACATCCTCACCAGCACTTGTTGTTTCTTGTGTTTTTTATTTTAACCATTCTGACAGGTGTAAAGTGATACCTCATTGTGGTTTTAATTTGCATTTCTCTGATGATGAGTGATGTTGAGCTTCTTTTCATGTGTCTGTTGGCCATCTGGATGTCTTCTTTGGATAAGTGTCTGTTCATGTCTTCTGCCCATTTTTAATCAGATTTTTTGTTTTTTGGGTATTGAGTTGTATAAGTTATACATTTCGGACATTAACTTCTTATCAGAAATATCATCTGTAGATATTTTCTCCCATCCATTAGGTTGCTGTTTTGTTGACAAGCTTTTTATTTTGGTGTAGTCCCAACAGTTTAATTTTGTACTCTATTTTCTTTAGTATCATTTTTTTCTAACTCTGGGCACAGGTGTACTTATGTGTGTGTGTGTGTGTGTGTGTGTGTGTGTGTGTGTGTGTGTATGAACAAAGCAATGCAAAAACATCTGGCAAATAGGGGGTACTTAATGTATCAGTTTCCTTCCCCCTCACTGAACCTCAGTTTCCCCTTCTGCTAAACTGGAATGCTAAATTCCAGCACTGCCATTCTCTCTGTGTCATTGTGAGCAGCAAAGGCAAGAGTCAAAAGAGAGCATGCTTTGAAAGGGGCCCATTAGTCTACTAATGTAGAATATCAGTAGTAATAGTATCATTGCTGTTTAAGGGCATCCCACATGTAGCCCCAAATAGGGCCCAGCCTGTTTGCCCTCATGGCTGAAACTCTCCCTCTCTCAGCCTCAGTGTTTTCATCTGTAAAGTAGGCCCATCTAGAGCTCATGTTGGGGGATTCCTGACCCTGCAGGTCCAGAAGGCTTCCTGCTTGTTCCAGCAAGAGCCATCCTAGCTCCTCTCCTGCTCAGTTGACTAGAGGCCACCCCAGATCATGCGCTTATTAGCCTTCCATTCACCCTCAGGGTTATGTAATTCCAGACCTGGCTTCTTCCCAAACCTCAGGGTAGGGGGGATAGGAGGACCCAAAGGCCTGGAATGAATCAACCTCAGGGTCATTACCGTGAGCCCTGCTTGCCACTGAGGACAAAGATATCTTTTTCTTGTGGCAACAGAATGATCTTAGCAAACCAAAAGTCTTTTGTCTCCTGTGACACAAATGCGGGGAGCCCCTAGGAAACTGGGATAACCCATTTGGAAAGTCAACTGAAAATGTATCTTTAAAGTGTTTTTTTGCTGGCAACATGCAGGTGCCAGGTCTCCACTGTCCCCCCGGTTCACTTGTTTCCCCCATCCCTGGTGTCTGTGCCTGGGCTGCTGGCATAGAAAGTCCTTGTGACCCCTACTTGACCTATTCCTCTGCATGGAAGTAAGGTTCTTGGCTTAGTCATCTGCACCTTCCCATTCCTTCTGTCAGCCTGTGCTGCATGCTTGTTGACTTTAGAGATGAGTAAAGCAATGCCCAGAGAAGGGTGGTGAGTTATTCAAAGTCAACCAGTGGCAGGATGGCAGAGCCAGGACCAGAACACATTTGTGAGCCCAGAGGAGAATAGGGTGATAGGTGATTCCTTCCTGTGGGAAGGGATCTTTCTCGAGCCCCTTTCTACCACCTGGGGTAAGGGGATCAGCAGCAGCTCTCAGGAATCCTCTTGAGCAGATGTTCTGACATATTGTGACCCACAATTGTTCCTATGAGTGTTGGGCAAGAAGGAGGACTTTGCAGAGTTCCAGGGTTTGGGAAGAAGGGAAAAATGTGGGAGGAACATTGGTCTACTGTTGGTGTGTTTGGGGTCCATGGACAAGCCATACTGCCTCTCTGCATTGATTTCCATAGCTGTGATCCACCCACCTACCTCCAGGTGACCAAAGGGCCCAGAGGAAGGGCTTGAGAAGGGCTGGAAGCATTGCTGAGAGATGGAAACATCTCGTCATCTTGTCCTGGGTAGTCCTGTCCCCTCTTCTCTTTCTTCCTCTTCCAAGTGTGAACCAGATGCCCCTAGTGTTTGCCCCCTAAACTAGTTTTAAGTTCAAAGGAGCTTAGACAAGAAATTATAATCTGGAGATGCCTGGGTGGCTCAGTTGGTTAAGTGTCGGACTCTTGACTTTGGCTCAGGTCATGATCTCACAATACATGAGTTCGAGACCCACATTAGGCTCACATTAGGCTCTACACTTATGGCATGGAGCCTGCTTTGGATTCTCTCTCTCTCTTCATCTATCTCTGCTCCTCCCCTACTTGTACTTCCCTCTCTCTCTCTCAAAATAAATAAAATAAACATTAAAAACATTTTTAAAGAAAATATATTCTGCAAGATGAATGTTGGAGGCTAGGGAGTCAGAGCAAAGGGGAATTAAGTACTCAGTTTAGGATGAGAAGGAACATCCAGGCTCAAGATCTCAAATTAGAATACAATATTTATGGAGAGACAAAAATGCATCTTTAAATATTACTTTGGGAGTGACCACCCCTTGATGTTGCATATAAAGAGGCCATTCATACCTGACACATCATTGCTATTTGCTCCCGCCAGCAAGAAGAACCCCTAACGTGAGGTGTCTGTTGTTTCACAAATATGTTAACTCAGAAACAAGATCAAAGTCATAAGAAGACATTCAAACAGAGAGGGATCTCCTCTGAGGTGCCCTCATTTTGGGGTTAAGAAGGGTGAAGCCCAAAGATGGGACATCCTCTATTTTGATCACACAGTGCATTCCTGGTAGCTGCCCCAACTGTGCTTCAGACATTTCGCCCGAGCGTGTGCAGAAGTCCACAGAAGAAAATGCATGTCTGCTCTGCCTTTCCTCTGCTATAAGATCCTAAATGCTTCCCGAAGGCAGGGGTGGCATTGGACTTGTCCACTCGTCTCTGTCCCTTTGTGCATACATTCGGCAGAAACAAAGTATTTGCACATCAGTGATCTCTTCTGACCTTCACGGAAACCCTTTGAGTGAGCAGGCAGGTCTTGTTTCCATTGCACAGATGCCAGAGAGCGCTCAGCGAGGTGGGGTGTTTTGTCCAAGGTCACATGGCTCGTGTGTAACTGTAACCCAGATTCTTTACTGTCAGATAAATCTGCTGTCCTTCTGGATCCAGGGGACACCCTCAAGTTCATGTTGTAGACCAGCCCAATGATTAAGAGCATGGCTCTGCATTCATACTCCAGTTACTGAAGCCTTCTGTGACTCACTTTCTTCATCTTTAAAATTAGGACGGTAATAGTACCCATCTGCCTCAAGAAGAAGTAAATAAGTACATACAAAGCTCTTAGCATAGTGCTTGGGACATAGTTAGCACTCAGTGGATATTAGCCAGGCCACTAATGAGACACTTGGCATCAGTGGATGGGTAGTTTGGCAATTCTCAAAGGACCTTAGCAGTCCATGACATATAACAATTTGTTGTTTTTCTGAGACAGAAGTTAACTACTCACATGGAATGATATTATGATGATCATCTTAAAACATACACACATACTTTTTTCTGTGTGAAAAACGACCACTAGGGGAGTGAGAACAGTGTAAAGCCAGGTAATTGAGAGGAGAGACAGGCAGGAAGCATGTGTCTCTAGAATGACTGTGTGTAGGCAGAGAGCCAGGAGCCTTTCTGGAGCAGTACAGGAAGTTTCTGGGAAACCTTATGGATGTTGGCAGAAGGGTGTCATCCAAATGGCATTTGCCAGGGCCCTGGAACACCCAGTCCTGCCTTGCAGGTCCCAAGGGGGGACGTAAGTACCCAGAGGACACTGAGCAAAATCTCAGTCTGCAACCCTGGCTCCAGAAACCCACCCACCTGGCCCCCGAGTGAACATGACCAGACCAGACTGGAAGGGCCCCTTCCCTGGTCCTCACTCAAGCCCCAATGTTACCACCCCAATAACGAGAAGAGACCCAGTCGTCTCCCATGCTGTCCCAAGAGCTGCCCCAGTCTGCTCACCTCAGGGCTCCTGAGGACAGGGCAGTGGGCCAGCTACGTGGAAAGAAGAGCTGGTCCTCAAATTTGTTGGTTTGATACTGGGTTGTCCAAGCACAAATGCAGATAGACAGGTGGTGTACGTTAGCGGGTTGGAGTAAAATTGGCCATGCCCCAAGTATGGTATTAATGAGGTGTTTTATGACAGTTGTTTTCCCTAGAAGTGATAGAGAGTGATATATGGTCCAGGGTGGTACAGTGCAGTCAGAGAATATGGGAGATGGAGGCAAACGGACCAACAGCCAGATCCCAACTTTGGCCCTGTGTAATACTATGCATTTGGACAAGCCATCTCATTTCCCCAAGCCTCAGCTTTTTCAACTGTAAAATAGGAACGATATCTCCTACCCTGCTTGTTGTAAGGATTATTGATGATATAGGCACTTGCTTGGTGATGGCCATCACGTCGGGGCTCCTACTCTATGCTGGATGCTTACCCACCTTCTCCCTAGTATTCTGCAAATTTCACAACTTTTGGTATACCAATGCACTAATATTTACCTAATAACTTTCTAAGTCAACTCACTTTTTAGTTTAAGCAATGTAACCATGAAATTACAGGTTTGATACGCTTTTTTTCCTAACATGCCTTACAACATATGCATAACTATTAAAACAACACTTTTCTTTGTGTGAGACCAAAAAAAAAAAAAAAAAAAAAAAAAAAGGAAGGAAGGAAGGAGAAAAGAATCAGTGTGCTAAGCAACATTGGTATGCACACCACACTTGGGGACGCCCAAATGTCCAAATTTAATTCCCAAGCCATCCTGTCGGGAGGAGGATTTGGGAGGAGAATGCCTCCCTTTTTCAAGATAAAGAAATGGATTTCCCGCTCAACAGCACACATCCAATCAGTACCTTTGAGAAGTCAGTTTGACATTCCTTCAAGACATTTTCTTTTTTTTTTTAAGTTTATTTATTTACTTTGAGACAGAGAAAGAGAGGGTGAGTGGAAGTGGGGTCAAAGAGAGAGGGAGAGAGAGACAGAATCCCAAGCAGGCTCCGCGCTGTCACTGCAGAGCCCGCGGATCTGGATGTGGGGCTCAACCTCACAAACCATGAGATCATGACCTGAGCAGAAGTCAGACGCTTAACCGACTGAGCCCCCCCCAGCTGCCCCAAGACATTTTCTTGTTAAGAGGGATCTTTCAGACCCTCAATCTTCTTCTTGACTGTAACCAAAAAGAGAAAAACATGGTAGGGAGTGCTCCTTGGAACACACAGCTTTCTGAGAGGTTGTTTTCCTTTTGAAAAGATTCATATTCATCTCAGTCCCTTGTAAATCAAACCTGAACCTCCAACGTGAGGGGAAAACGTAAACAACTTTGAATGGGTTGACTGGACGGTGCCAGCTGTGGGCCTTCAAAGCCAATTTGTGCTTCCAGCCAAACCATATTTAGGCATATCTGCCATGAGATTCCTTGACAACCTCCCTGCTCCCCCCTCCCCACACCCCAGCCCACCTTCGCACTCATGGGTTAGCTAGAAATCCCCTCCACCTCAATGGAGGGCTTGGGGTGGTGGCCCTGTTGGACCTCAGGAATCTACATGTATTCATTGGAGCCAAGCCACCTTCACGACGGCGTGCCTTAAATTATGAGGTATCTGGAGACTCTAGTCCTGAGGCACTGCCCCTTGCCTTTGTAGTGCTGTCCCTCTTGTGAAAGCCTCAGTTCAGGGGTGCTGCAAGAGTTCTCTAGGACTCTCTGGGCTGCAAGAGACAGAAGCCACCTCAACCAAAGAACTCCTCATAAGGATACAGAGGCATCCCAAGGAAATTAGGGCAGGACTGCAACAGAGCCTCAGGAAGGGCTGGAACCAGGAGCCACAGTGCATCAGAGCTCCCCGCCCCCTCCCCTGAAAGCCTTCCCTCTCCCAGTTACTTCCTGTGTGTCTCATTTATGCCCTGTTCTGAGCAGATCATCTGTCCCTGCTTCCAGCATCCTTGGGGCAGAACGTGGCCATCCACAGCCACCCAGAGAGAGAGAGAGAGACTGAAGTGCTCTGTCAGGCCTAATCCCACGCTCCCAAGGAAGGGACTATACAGTCCGGCCTTCCAATCTCTTCTCCTCCCTGAGCCAGTGATCTTTTCACAACGTAATCTGGTCATTGTCCTCCTCCCCCTGTGTTTGCCTGTGTTATGGGTTTTGGATGTTTATTTGTCTATTCCTGTTCAACCGCTCACTCCACCAGGATGGGGATAAGTCTGTTTATGCTCCTAGCACCTAGCAGTTGCCCCTCAATAACAGCAATGCTTCTGCTGGAGCCTTGAACCTAGTCATCCCTCAGAGCCTTTCGGAGCAGCCGAGTTTCAAGCCCGTATAAAATATTTGAGATGCTGCGCTTTTGGAAACTGTGTACAATGCCGTCATAGGAAATTATATCCCAAATCATAAGCAGCTGTTCAGCTCCTCAGAGTGTGGTCCATGGACCAGCAGCATCAGCATCTCCGGGGACCTTGTTAAAAATGCAGGATTTCAGACCCAACCCCAGCCCTACTCAGGAGGAATCTGTATTTTAACAAGTGTATTCACGTGCACATTAAGGTTTGAGGAGCGCTGGGTTAGGACATCCTTTCATGCGTTCCTATATCCTCCCTTGATTTCTTTGCATTTGTAAGTGCTTCTTTAGTGTTGGACTTCCTTTGTAGCCTGTGAGCCTCCTGAGGACAGGCGTCCTGGCTGTTTTGCCCAGCTCCTTAACCTCAGTGCCTGGGGTGTGGCCTGGTATACATGGTCAAGGATGGTTTTTTCCCCCTGAAATTATCCCCCAGAAAAGGGTCCATATGACATCTTTCATATTCTAGAATACTCCATAAGTCATTTGTTTTGAACAATAAGCCCTGTCTGGAAGAGGCATATTAATGTTGAAAATGACCTCAGTGCTAGTTTGGATGTTTATAGAGGTCACTCAATGGGTTCAGTGAACAATGCGTAAGGAAATGCAACCCAATTTAGTCATCATTTCTGGAAAGTATGACTTCACGGTTGTAATCACTGGATATCACCGTACATGCCTTTTGAAGATCGTCTTAAAAAGTATTGCAGTATGCTGTTGTGTTGTAGGGTCGTGACATACATCCACTGAATTATTAGAAAAACAACAACAATAACAACAACAACAACAACAACAACAACAACAACAGACAGCTCATTGAAGACTTTCCTCGCAGCTGCACACTGTCGCTCATGCTACAGCATCGGGTCGTGAGTAGAAAGTCCCTGCCTTGCCTTTTCCCAACAGGTCATTGAAGGTGATCAGTTTTACTTCCTGACCTGGGAAATGGGGATGCTGTTCTCCACCTCTGCTTGCCTTTTGGCATCATGTATTCCACTAACTGGCTGAGGGCTGGGCTATCCAGCTATCTGCTGGGCCCTCACCTACCCTCAATACCCTCAGTCTTGTGCCCCTTGCACTACCTGTAGCCTCCGCTGTCTGTAGCACAGGGGATGTGGCGGCCGTGGGCTCAGCCTTCTGCAAAGCTGTGAGGTCATGAGAGCTGTGGCAGGGCCTGTGTGTCGTCACATTTTCTGTTCTTGCACACCCCTCCACCTTGCACTCCCTCTTGCCCTGTGCTTGTTCGCTGCCCCTCCCTACAAAGTCCCACCCAAATCCGCATCTGTTCCCCCCTCACTTTCTAATTCCTCATGCTCTAAACATTCACTCCCTCTGATCTTAGTCCCATTCCTCAGGGCCCTGCAGCCAGGATTTTAAGAAGGAACTAAGGGACAAGAGCGTATGAATAACTGTGAGACCCATCTCTTATTATTATCATAACTGCTGCAGTGGGTTGGACATCCAGTTTTGCCTGGCCTCTGGGTTGGGTGTGCAGGGGGATGGTGGTGCCATTCTCTGGGATGGACAAGGGGAGAATGGGGACTTTCTGTTGAAATGTCTGACTGAGCTGAGGAGGGAGATCCCCATCCCTGGGCCCACCCTTACAGCAAGAAAGTAAAAATATTCTGGGGGTGGGTGCAGCCATGGAGTTTGTGGTGGAAGGTGGGAGTGAAGGTTGTTTGGACCCACATTATAAGGGATCTTTGTGGAATTCACACTTTAGACATGGGGAGCCAGTGAAGAGTCAGGATGGTGGCATGATCTGATTGACATCTTAGGAAAATCCCTCTAATAACAACATAGAGAAGGGATCGGGGGGTGGGGGGCAAGACTGGAGGCAGACAGACCAGTGAGGAGACATGGGCCACCTGAACTGATGCAGTGATAGGAAAACAAAAGGTGAGAAGGGTGGATGTATCAGAAATTTCCAAAACAGACACAGGGTGGCGAGGAAAGAAAGTTACTGAAGGTAACTTCCTGCTTTCCAGGTGCATGGCTGATAAGGTGGGGGGACCCAGTCCCTGAGGTAGGTGCCCCGGGAGGAGGTTTGGAAATGCCAAGTTTGAGTTGCACCTCCAAGAGAAATTGTCCAGGAGACATTTAAATATGTGGGTGGGGCTGGGCAGACCTGGGCAGATTTAGGGGCCACCAGGATCAAAAGTGAGGGCAGGGATACAGAAGGTGAGAGCTGCTGTCCAGATGAGAGGCAATGGTGGCTCAGCCCAGAAACAGTGGCAAAATGACCCAGAGAAGTGGATGGAATTGAGAAACCTGTAGGAGGCAGAATGGACAGCACTCAGAGATGGTTGGAATGCCAGCAATGAACTGGAGGTGAAAGTCAGAGGTGGTTCCCCCTTTTCTAGCCACAGCATCTGAGAGGAGAGCAGTGCCACCCATGGGACAAGACGTAGTTTGTGGGGGCAAGATGATGACTTAGTTTGGGTTCTCCTCAAAGCAGAGCTTGAGGCAAGGATTTGGGTAAGCCATTTTTAAAGGAGGTGTTCCAGGTGGGAAGTGAGCCAGGCAAGGAGGCACGCTGATGAAAGTGTATTGTTGCATGGGTCGCTGCTGCGGGCGCCAGTGCCTCGGCCCACCTGGGAACTGATGACGGACTCTGGACCACACCTGACAATGGTCCCTGGTAGCTGGTTGAGCGTCGCTCCTGGGATGTTAACTCTCCAGCACTTCTATGCTGTTCCTTGTTGTGGGTGGAGAGAGAACTTTCTCTGGTGGTGTAGACAGCTGTCTCAGAGTAGACCAAGGAGGTGTGGGCAGGACACCAGAGGCGTTTGCTACAGGTCATGACACAGCTCAGATGGGTTGAGTCTCAGACATCTGAGACTTCCAGGCGGAGATGTCCCCAAACAGAAGATGATGACACTGCAGTAGGCATCAAGGATTCCTGACACTGTGCCCTGGAAGGGTGGTGGGTCTTTGTAAGTGTTTAGAGCCTGTAATTATCAGTGGTCTGGTTGGACCCCTCAGATGAACTCCTCTCCCACCCCTGGGGCTGGCTGAAAAGCCAGTGCTTTAGAGCTCAGTTCACTTCTCACAGAACAGTCATCAACTGTGAGTACATCCCTCCCTCCGTCTCTGTGTATTGAGAGTGCCACTTGTCAGTGGTTCCAAGAAGTGGGGCTCATTAGGCAGAGAGGAAGCCGGGGACCTGGAGAAGACAGGCTCATCTGAGAACAAACTAAGAGAGCTGGGGTGTGGTGGGGAGTGCCACCACGAGCACATCACCGAGCTAAGTGAGTAAGCGAGCAGAGAGTGAGTGGAAGGAGTGCCGGCCTAAGGGATGATGCCGTGTCCCCGGTCCTCACTGCACCCTCTCTAGCCACAGAACACAGGCAGGCATGGAACAGGTTCGCATTTCTTTTTCTTGCCCTTTGCAGCGGGACGATATGCTTCTCTCAGCACCACCCAGTAGAAATAGGATGCCAGCCACAAATGTAATTGGAAACATCCTAGTAGCCACAGTTTTCAAAGTAAAAAGAGACAGGTGCAATTCATTTCAATAGTAAATTTTATCTAACCCAATATCCAAAATACTATCATTTCAACATGTAACCAACATAAACAATTATGAATCAGATATTTTACATTTGGGGGTGTGGGGCTAAGTCTTCAGACCTGTGTGTATTTTACACTTAGAGCACATCTCAGTTCGGACCCACCACATTCAAGGACTCACTAGTCACATGTGGCTGTGACCACTTACTGGGTGGCCCCAGTCCAGCCTGTCTGCCTTAAAGAACCACGGGGAGGAGCCAGTTCAGCCCCACCCATCTCTCTCTGAGCATCTCTTCGTTGTAGGTTCTGATCATCATAATACAATAATTATGGTAATTGAGAATTACACTGTGGTGAGAGCTTAATGGACTTGACCTTATTTCAGCCACATGCCCTGCTACACATATATTATTATCCCTGTATTATGGGTGAAACAGTTCAGACTGAGTAGGGAATAGAACAGAGACATGGGCCCTGGTTCCAGCATTGAGGGGCCCGGGTTATCTTTTGTGCACAGATTGGAAGCCACTTCTGCACAAAGCCTTCCCAGAGCATTCCCCCGACACCAGCCACCATGAAGTCATTCCTCCCTCCCCTAGGCTCTTTGCTATCTGCGTATCTTGATAAACCATGCTTATATCTTCTCTCTCTGCTGCTTGTGAGCTCCCCAAGAAAAGGGCTGTGCGGCGGTCATTTGTGTATCTGCCCCCACCCCCCAATTTTACTCTGCACATAGTAGGTGCTTGAAAATGGGGAATAAATGGAAAGACAAGTAAATTAATATTAATATTGCTTCTTCCTAATTCATAAGAGAGAAGGCGTTTCCCCTAAGCATTCCCCCTGGCTGATAGATGAGTAACTCATTTCCCTGCTCTGGGGCTCAGCTTTTCCATCTGTAAAATGAGAAGGTTAGATTAAATCTCTCACTCCAAGAAATTCCATGACTTGGTAGCATTTTATGTTAAGGGTCTGCTCTGTGCAGGGCTCTGCAATACAGATAAGAATTAGACAGGTTTCCTTCCATCGAGATACTCAGGGTCTAGGGTGGAGGTTCTGTACCTTTGTGGGGGGGACTAGATCTCTTTGATGGCCTCTCCCCAGGGTGATGCTCCTCCCCTCTTTGTATCTGTGGGCAGTTTTAGGGAATCCATTCAGTTTAGACAAAAGCCTCCAGAGGCCCACTCCTTCCTTCCAGCCTTGTCTGAGCTGGAGCTAGGGGCCACGGAAGCATACCGTGTTCCCCAGAGGAGACTTCAGTGCAGAAGGAGAGGCAGATGTGCAAATAAACCACTTGTCTCCAGCTGGAGAGGTGCTGAAACACGCAGGCCCTGGTGACTGCTGGAGCTGCTGGGAAATGCTGGGGAAAGGCCTGCTGGTTGTTAGGAGTTTGCTGGGTTCTCAAATGAAGAAGGCCTCTTGCAGGGAAAGCACATGGCACGTGCACATGCCCCGGGGTGTGAAAGGGTGCCAGCTTTTATGGACACTGAGTAACTATGCCTCTAGAACAAAGCAGAGATGAAACCGGGGAGATGGGGGTGGGAGGGGCAGGGCGGCAGAAAGGACAGAGAACGGCAAGCGGGAGAGGAGCCAAGGGGAGGTGGCCGAGTACTGGATACTTCGGGACATGCCGTAAGAGTGGGGATCAGGGCGGGAAGTCTCTACAGAGGTTCACAAGGACCTCAGGTCAGACGTGGGCCTTCCAAGAAACGGGCTGAAAAGTCAACACAACCTCAGACCCTGTGGGACAAGGGCTGTCTGTAAATTCAAGGTGTTTCCAAGGCTGTCGCTGCCCCCTGAGAAGGAGCCTTCCGGGCAGAAAGCTGTCCTAACCGGGCCTCATCATGGGCCTGCTGAGCTGCCAATAGGAAGCAGGTCTAGCTTGGAAAAATGAAAGCAGGGAGCTTTTCCCTTTGTGTGGTCCCATGGCGACTCTAACTCTGGCCCTGTACCGGCCTCCAGAGGCTGTGGTTAACATTTGGGGAAGTTAAAGGAAATCATTTTCTGGCTGCCCAGGCCCCGGTGGGCCTTCCTTTTTGCTAGAATTGCCTCAGCAAGGTGTCTCCACATGGCTCCCCTCACACCGGGCAGGCACCAGGCGGAGAGAGCGGAATGCCTTTGAGTCATTCAAAGCTGAGAGTGTGGGTTTTTCCTTAATATGTGTAGTAGTGTGGTAGATGGAGTTATTTCATGGTGGGGAGATGAAAAGGAACCTTTGGGAACAAATTAACTAGATCCTTTCTAAGGTTCCTTCCAGATTTAACACCCTGATCCTGCGTGGTGCCAGCCTCTAGGCTGTGTACCCTCTGCTGTCCCCTAACCAGACTGCTTTTTGAGCTAGCTATACAGATGCTTCTGACTGCTCCTTAATCAAAAGGAATGGGGGCAGGAGGTGATGGTCCATTGGGACCTATTGTGTGCCAAAAATTGTGGGGTTTTTCTGAAGTTTTTTTTTTTTTTTTTTAATTTTTGAGAGAGAGAGAGAGAGCATGAGCGGGCCAGGGGCAGACAGAGAAGGGGACAGAGGATCTGAATCTAGCTCTGCACTGACAGTGAGCCTGACGTGGTGCTCGAGCTCACGAACCACAAGATCATGCCCTGACACAAAGTCGGACGCTCAACTGACTGAGCCACCCGGGTGCCCCCCAATTTGTTTACAATAACATGACGTGAGGGAGGGGGTTATGATTCTTATTTGACAGATGCATTCACTGAGGCTCAGGGAGATGTGCACATTTAATATGAATACAGGACCCGTGTGATAAACCCTAAGCCAGGAGCTAGAGAAACAACAGAGAACACAATGTAAGTGTTGCCCACGCTCAGGGAGCTAAT
Source organism: Panthera uncia (assembly GCF_023721935.1). Classification (NCBI taxonomy): domain Eukaryota; kingdom Metazoa; phylum Chordata; class Mammalia; order Carnivora; family Felidae; genus Panthera; species Panthera uncia. The sequence continues at coordinate 50,610,548 of NC_064816.1, forward strand.
TGTCTAGTAGGGGAGAGAGAGACCCTAGTGAAACACCCCCACACATAAATGGTATTAGGAGAGTCAAGTCTGGGCTAGGGAAGACTTCCTGGAGGAGGTGACCCTTGAGTTCAGATTGGAAGCATGAGTAAGTATTAACGAAGCAGAGAGTCGGGAGCCGGATGATCAAGCAGAGGGAAAAGCACTTTCAAAGCCCTTGAGGCAGGAAGGAGCTTCGATCTTTCCCAGGGCTCAGAGGTATGTGTGGCTAGAGCATGGAGAGGGTCATAGAAGGCGATATTCACTGAATCCTGGGAGGAGTAGACGGGGATCAGCACCACATGACCTCCTGAGTCCAGAGTGAGCAAAGAGATTGCATGAGAAAGAGAGCAAACTAGATTCTAGGTTCTGTGCCTGTCATACCTGTGATCTCATTCAATCCTGGAAGCTACCCAGGGGTAAATATTTTCGCCATTCCATTTTATGCAGGAGAAAACTGAGGCTCAGAGAAGGCAAGTAAGCATGGCCCCACGGCTGGTCAGAGGTGGCGCTGGGCATCCTACCACATTCAGTTCCAAAGCCCAGGCCCTCCTCAGCTTCTCACCTCAAGGGCCTGGACACGGCAGCTGCCATCCCCACACCACCCGCCTGCCACGAGCCTCCTCTTCCAGGTGCAAGATTTCCCGCAGGGAGAACCCGGGCACACGCCCCTCAGCCCCGTGTTTTTGGCTTCTGGCCTGCCTCTGTGGCATCCTTGCTTGGAATCAGACAGAGAAACTTGGGGTCTGGTAATTGTATTCCATTAAGCCTAATTAAGATGCAAATTTGTACAGTTAATGAAGAAGGCAATTTGGAGGCAGTTTGGCTGGTGACACAGGACCCTCCTCGGTGCCGCTCCTCTCAGTAGGTGGGTCTGAGGATATGGAAAATGTATGCACCGCCACTCACCAAGCTGCCTCTGGCCGCTCTCCAGGGATCAATCCTTTCTGCTGAAGAAGGACAACCCAGCCCAGGTAGAACACACTGTGCACAAACGACTCAGATCACATAATCCCTGACGCGGGGATCACCTCGTTCTGGGCCCTTGGACCCCCACGCACAGGCTCTGCCCTGCCCAGGTCCCCTTATGTGGGTAGGAGGGCCAGAAGCAGTTTTCTGGAACCAGACTGCCTGGGTTCGAATCCTGACTCCACCCTCACCAGCTGTGTCTTTGGGCAAGTTTCTTAACCTGGCTGGGCCTCAGTTTCTTCCTCTATGAAATGGGACACAAATAGGTCGCTGTGAAGATGAAGTCAGATAATGCATGGAAAGCGCTTAGCAAGCCCCTGGCACGTGGATGTTGGCCACTGTGGGTAGCAGTTCTGCCCCCAAATCCTAGGCTCACAAACTTCTTTTTGCTGCCGTCAGAGGTCTCTCGCCTTGGAGTTGGACTTTACTCAGGTGCTGGATCCCCTGTCCCTGTGGTCCACCTGGCTGCAAAGCTAGAGTACACCCAGCCTCTGACCTTTGACATGGATTGCCACTTATGGTTGGCTGTTCTCCCATCCTTGGATACCAGAATTGGCCTCTGACCTGGACTTTCTTTCAGTACCTGATCCCACTCCTCCTACCACCTGGCTCCCCCTGCACCTGTGGCCAGATTCATTTATAAATACATTACTCAACTGAAATCATCATGATTATAGCTGATATTTGTGGAGGGCTCACTGGGTCAAGCTCTTTGCCTACAATCATGTTATTTTGTCCTCACAACAATTTATAGACGCAGAAGCTGAGACTCAGAGAGGTAGAGTGACTTGTCCAGGGTCACACGGCTGGTATGGTGGGGAACTGAGCTCAAACTATGTCTGTCTGGCTTTTTAAGCCTTTTGTCAAGCTACTCGAGAATTCCCAGGTGCCTGCCATGAGCCAGGCCCTATGCCCAGCACCTGGGGCAGAAAACACCGTCTGTAACTTCGAGGGCCTTGCAGACTTGTAGGAAAGAACAGACAGGAGGACAGACCATAACAGCAGGGTGAAGTCCTGTGGCGGAGGGAACCCATGGGGGGAGCACTTGGCTAGGGAGTTGAAGGATGGGTGGAAGTCTCTGGAGATTTGCAGTGGAAAGGGCATTCCTGGAGGTGGGGAACAGCAGGAGCAGTGGCATGGAGGTGTGAGATACTTGGGTGTATCGAAGTTTGGGGGTCAGGAGTTGGTAGGCAGGGAGTGGCAGTGGGAGGGGGAGCCAGGAAAGGCAGGTGGAAGCCAGATCACGCTGACCCTCAAAGGCCAGGCCAAGTCAGAACTTGGCAGAGGTTTAGAGTGACGTGTTCAAGACTCAGACAGACCTGGGCTTGAGTCTGAGCTTTTCCGCTCACTGGCTGTGTGACCTTAGACAAGACTTTACCCCTCTGAGCCTTGGTTTCTTGGTCTATAGAATGGAGGGGGGTGGTAATCAAAAGGCCTCCCTTCCAGATTTGTTGCAGGAAGATGCACAAATGATCAGGACCGTCTTTGCAAAGTGAACCTTCCATATGCACACACTGTTGCCCTCATTTGGGAGGCTAGGAGATAGGGAGCCACTGCAAGAGCCAGGGGACAGGGGTGGCCATCCCCTCATGTCCACTGGGTCTGTCTAGCCTGTGCCCTGACAGCTGTCAAGAGGGATGGGTTTTGTGGACCACCCAAACCAGATCAGTGGGTAGAGAAAAGGGGGAGTTTTCCTCATTCAGAAGTTTATTGTTTAAAGGTGAGAACAGTCTTTCCACATTGTACAGTGTATACAAGAGTGGGGCAAAGAAGAACTTAAAACTGTGTATTTCAGGGGTGCCTGGGTGGCTTAGTGGATTAAGCGTCCAACTTCATCTCAGGTCATGATCTCATGGTTAGTGGGTTTGAGCTGACCCTCTAACCATGGGTCATGACTGTTGGGCTCCGTGCTAATGGAGTGGAGCCTGCTTGGGATTCTCTCTCTCCCTCTTTCTCTCTCTCTCCCCCCAACCCCGCCCCTTCCCCGTATGCTCGCAGGCTCTCTCACTCTCAAAATAAATACACTTTAAAATATTTAAAAAATAAAATGGTATAAGGGTGTATATTACAAACTTTCAGATTCCCTTCACAATCTTTTCGCATCTGTTTCTTGTTGTACCCATTCTTCCCTTAACACTTTACCTTAAATGAATTTTATATTGACTTTTTTTTTGCTTAACTTTGTCCTGACACAATACTATTTGTTAAATCAAAAGCTTAAAAAAAAAATGTCACTTAAAATCCTACCGAGATAAAACTGGGGATTTTCAGGAAACTTTTCTCCCAGGATACACACTCATCCAATTTTGCATAATATGATTATACGCTATTTTGTGCCCTTCTTAATTTGACAGCCATGAACATCTTCCCACATCAACAGAAAAAGCCACATCATTATTAACAGCTGCATTTTTTCTCAGTGTTCACATGAGCCAATATTTAACCAATCCCGTAATGATTGTTGTTTATATAGTTTCTGGTTTTCCAATAATAGAAACAACTCTGGTGAACACCTCTTTGTATGCTGTGGGATGACAGATTCTCAGAAGTAGGATTGCTGAGGAAAAGGATGTATATTTTAAAGACTTTGAGTACAAAAAAAATTACCAAACTGCACTCCTGGAAGAGAGCCCTAATTTATCCCACCACAGCTGTAAGAATGCCAGCTTCCTGCACATTCATCTGCCTTGGATTGCTCATGTTGATAGGAAAATAAAAAAAGCCCAATTAGGAAATACAGTTGACCCTTGAACAACACAGGTTTGAACTGCATGGGTCCACTCGCATATAGATTTTTTAACAGTATAAGACTGTAAATGTATTTTCTCTTCCTTATGGTTTTCTTCACATTTTCTTTTCTCTAGCTTACTATAAGAATACAGTATCTAATACATACATAAAATATGTGTTGATGGATTGTTTATGTTATCGGTAAGGCTTCCAGCTAATAGTAGGCCATTAATAGTTAAGTTTGGGGTGAGTCAAAAGTTATACATGGGTTTTTGACTGTACGGGGGGGTGGGGGGTTGGTCCCGTGACTCCCATGTTGTGCAAGGGTCAACTGTACTTAGCAAAGAGATTTGGAAATTGTTTATTTGTGATGGTAATTTTTTTGAGAGAGAGAGGACAAGCAAGGGAGAGAGGCAGAGGAAGAGAGAGAGAGAATCTTAAATAGGCTCCATGCTCAGTGTAGAGACCAACGTGGGGCTTGATCCCACGACCCTGGGATCATGACCTGAGCCAAAACCAAGAGTTGGATGTTCAACTAACTAAGCCACACAGGTGCCCGTGATGGTAATTTTTATGTAGAGGCTCTTTATTCTTTTCTCGGCACATCTGATCTGATAATAAAACTGCTTCTGGTCTGTTTGGTGGAATTAAATCTATCAGTAGTTTACAGTGTTTGCCTCTTAGCCCTGTGACTTCCAGAATCTCTTCTGTCTTAGCTCAGGCTGCCACAGCAAAGTACCATCGACTGGGCGAGTAAACAACAGACATTTACTTCTCACTGTTCTGGAGGGTAGGAAGCCCAGGACCAGAGTGTCAGTATGGTCAGGCTCTTGGCAAGGGCTTTCTTCCTGGCTTGCAGACAGCCTCCTTCTCACTGTGTCCTCTCATGGCAGAGAGAGGACCCTCTGCTGTCTTTTCCTCATCTTATAAAGGCACTAATCCTATCATGGGGTCTCTACTCTCACAACCTCCTCTAAACCTCATTATCTCCTAAAAGCTCCATGTCCAAATACCATCACATTGGAGTTAGGGCTTCAACATATGAATCGAGGGGACGCAAGCATTCAGTCCATGGCATCTTCCATGAAGACAAGTTTGGGAACCAGTGGGCTAGATCAGCACTTTCATGTGAGTTTTGTCTCTCCAGCGGTAGCCAATCAGCCCAGTTGTCTATTGAGTCTCTACTACATGCCAAGCTCTGTTCGGTATACTCTCTTTGTGTATTGTGTCAGTGGAACATCCCTACAGGGAAGTAATTATTAACTCCATTTTACAGAGGAAGATCCTGAGGCTCAGCTAGTAAGAGATGGAGCTCTGATTGGGAGGCTAACTCCAATTCCCTGCCCATTGTCACTCTGCTGCCTCCCCAGATAGACTGTAGACACGACTTGTGGAGGGTAGGGGTATGTCGTGCTTGTCTCTGGGTCCTATCCCAATGTCAGCACAAGGTAGATAGAATCTAATCCAGCTCTTTATGGGTAGAGTGAAGACCTTAGCATTAGATGACTTGGGTTTGAATCCCCCCTCTGCCTTTACCAGCTCTGTGGCTTTGTCTTTGGCTTTACATCTCATAAATGGGGTTCATAATCTCTACTTTGAAAAACTGCTTTGAGGACAAAACCACAAATAATGTATGCACCTGGCACATAGTAACTACTAAATAAACTTCCTATTTTTGGTATATTCATTTAGTCCCCCAAAGACCCCTGGATCCAATGAATGGAGCACCATGGAGTTAGAGATAATTCCATGGACTCTCAGTATAATAACATCATTCATTCACTTATTCATTCACTCAGCAAATATTGATGCAGTGCCTGTTATGTGCCAAGCATCAAAATCCAGCGATGAACAAGATAAAAGGTCAGCTTCCAATGAGCTTACCTGCTAGGGGGATTGAGATAGAAGATAAAGTAGCAAGCAAATAAATCTATTTCAGTCGTGCTGGGTGCTATGAGGAAAAAAAGAAAGCAGGATAAGAGAAAATATCAAGCAAGCAAGTGAAGAGATTAGAAATAACAAAAGAGAAGGCTTGGGGAGGAGAATTCCTTAGACCAAACGGACAAGTAGGGACCAGACCAGAGATAAAAATGAACGCACATGGGAAATTTTTAATTAGCAAATTTGGTGCCTAAAGGAAGCAGCTAACAGAGCTCTCAAGCCAACGTTGTAAATCCTGAGGAAGGGGGTGCCAGCCAGGCGCTAGAGCTAGTGGCCCCCAATTGCAGTGATTATAATAATCACAGACGTTGCCCATTGAGCTCTTTTGTTTCCAGCTGCTAGGGGAGTACGTTATTGCCGCCACATCAATTCAGCACAATGAGAAATGAAATAGTATTTCATAATCAGGATGAGACCTTGTTTTACCTTTCACACCAGAACAGGTCTGACACCCTCCCCAGTTCTGGCCATAGGCAGGGCAGCTCCAGACCCCAGGGCATGGGCCTCAGGACCCAAAGAGCAAACCGTGGGCAGTGTTGGAAGCTCAAGTCAGGATAATAAATGCAGAGCGCTGGGATGGACCTCAGCAAGGAGTGGGCTTTCAAGATTCTTCTCTGCTGAGATTTGCCCAGGAGAGTTCTCAGCCCTGCCAGGAACTAAAACATCCTTCTTGAGAAAGGATCTGGGGCCACTTCCTGTAAGCTTAGATGCATGCAGCTCCTGGCCTTGTTCCTATGGTTTGGGGCAGTGTTTCAGATCAGAATCATCCGGGACTCCTTATTTGAAATGCAGCTTCTGGGCCTCATGCCAGACCTCCTGGGTCCAGTTCCCCGAAACCTGCCTTTTGACAGGCTCCTCAATGGTTCCTGTGGCCTCCAGAGTTGGGGAATGGTTGGTTCGTAGGGGGGTACCCTTCAGGAGAATATTTGCAACCAGGATTGTCCTAGGACCACCAGAGCATGTGCCTGCTGCTGTCAGATGGCACTTGCCAGTCAGGCTCAGGGGCAGGGGCCTGGCCACATCCCCAGCACTGTATTTTTGCCTCAGAGAGAACTGCAGCAGGAACAAAGGCAGGAATTTCAGGACTTGGTCTCTGTCATGCTGTGAGGCAGTCTATGTGAGAAGGCTCTGACATACTTCTAATGAGAAGGAAAAAGAAAAAGCTTTGTATATATATATTCTGGAAGCAAATGTGTGACTTTCAAATGGATTGTTTTCCAGCCTGGACACAATTTTCATTTCTCTCTGGTGAGTCATTACAGAAGTTACCTTTTTTTCTCTGCTTCTTTCAAGTGAAGGACACGTTTCATGGAGGGGCTGAGACCACCCCAGGGACAGGCCTAGCAAGTTTACACTTTGCCGAGTCCAGTTAGAGGACCCACTGAGGCCATCACAGGACCTCACCAGTCCTGTGCTGTGGGGGCCACAGACTCTCCTGACAACCAAAGGGATGGTCATGCCATCCCTGTTAGATCGGGGTTGTTTTCAGGCTATATAGCTGCCATCATGCTGGGTTTAATGAGAAAATGTCCACAAGTACCTTTTGGCATTCATGCAAATAACAATCAGACCATATGGCATAGTAATGAAGAGCATGGGTTCTGGGAACCATCTTCCAGCAGCTTCTCATCTCACTCAAAGTCAAAACCAAAGTACCTACCACATCTGCAAGGCCCCATGTGAACTAATCCCTGCCACTCCTCTGCCTTCCTCTGTCACTCAGCTCCAGCCATACTGATATCCTTGGTGTTTATCAAACATGTGAAAGATGTGTCCACCCCAGGGCCTTTGCACAGGCTGTTCCCGCCTCCTGTGATGCTTTCTTCTAGACCTTTGCATAACTCATTCCCTCACTTCCTTAGGCCTCTGCCCAAGTGCCACCACATCACCCTGACCATCCTTTATACAATAGCACACTGACCCCAGCCATAATAACCTTCTTGTTTTCTCAGAGCATTTATCACTGCCTAATGTAGTATTTATTTACTGTTTTGTTTTTTTGTTTTTTTATAAACTGGCTCTGCCCACCAGAATGGATGGGAACTTTGTCTGACTTGGTTACTGCTATTTTCCCAACATCTAGTATATGTCTAGTGTATTATAGACCCTTAATATTGATTGATTACTTGATTGAATGAATGCCTAGCTTTGTTTCTTGCTAACTGGGTGACCTTGAGCTTCTTAGCAGTTTCCAAGTCTATAAAACGGACATGATAATAGAGGCTTACATATTAAATGTAAGTCCTTTGCATGGCCAACACAATACAAGTGCTCCCTGGTGATAACTGACCTTAGACTATTATTACTTAGACCAAAAAATTAAGATAGAATGTACTAAAGAAAAGGAAAGAAGTGTGCAAAAGGCTGTCATGCTGAGAGATGACAGAGGTTCTGACCGGGTCAGGTGGTAGGAATCAGAAAAGCACCTCAGTAGGGGTAGCACTTGAGCTGGGCCTTTGGGTTGGGCAGGATCTCAGCAGGTCAGGAGGTCAGTACATTTTATAGAATGGTGGTGCAACAAAAGGGAACTGCGTGAGCAAAGACACAGGAGGCAGAGAGTTCAGGGACTGGTCAGGCTTGCTTTTTTTTTTCGTTAAAAAAAAAACGCTTTTAAAGTAAGAAGTGAGGAGGTATTGTATACAATCAGATAAAAATTCAGGTTCTGCCTCCTGTCAGCTCTGTGTCCTGTGACATTACTTAACCTCTCTAAGCCCTGGTTTCCTTATCTGGAAAAGAAATTTTAAAAGTACTTAGCTCCTAGCATTGTGCTGGCCATTTAACAAGACAATGCGTATAATCCCCTAGCACCACACCTGGATTCTAGTAAGAGCTATAAATGTGAGTTGGTGGTCCTGGAAAGAAGCAGACCTGGGGGTAAGGAGCCCCGGGTGAAGTCTTCACCTCCACCCCTGACGTGCTTGGTGATTTTGCCAAAGTCGCTTGTCTGAGGTCCAGTGCCTCCTGATTCTCCTGAAAATCCTGTCCTCTGTAAGAACTATCACTGAGGCTGGTAGCTGCTTGCTGGGACCTGTGGCACTCGGGGCTGAACCTGCTCATACTTGTGTTTCCTCCAACAGAGCAGAGCCTCCCGTGGCCCCAGGAAGCAGCAGGCAGTGAGAGGTGTGGAGTCCCCAGTGCCTTCCTGTGCATGCCTGTAGCAGGTGAAAATGCACTGGAGACACAAGACGGAGACAGTAAATTGCTTCCTGTTGTCTTATGTCGGGAAAATAGTGCTGCTTTTACCCTTCTAGGCTTGGGCTGCCTCCCACAAGCCTTGTTTGCCTCTCCCACCTTTCTACTGCCTTTACCAGGCTGTGTGAGCTTAAAGAACAGACAAGTGGAGAGCAGTGACCCGGGAAGGGTTCCCTGCCTCTCATAGTCGTTTTTCCTAGCCAGTGTCCTTCACAATCCTGCTTCCTCAGAACAGGGAAAGACACACCCAACCCTTGATTCCTTGACTGTACTGAGAGGAGAGACTAAGTCAGATGGAGGAGTCACTGAGGTTGCTGCTCCCTGAATATCTGGACATGCGAAAAGGAGTTCGTAAGAAAATGTAAAATATAATTCAGTCAGTGCACTGGCATCTACTAGACATTCACATTCAATCTACCTTGAATTCTCAGGAAGATTCTAAGAATCCCCTTCAACTGACAAATCCTTTCATGTTAGACACCTCCCCACCCCAGAATGCTGCAAGGAGTTGTTTGACCTGTTTCTCTGTTTCTCTCCCTTCCCTTCCCTTCCCTTCCCTTCCCTTCCCTTCCCTTCCCTTCCCTTCCCTTCCCTCCCTTCCTTTTTCTTTCTTTCTCTTTCTTTCTTTCTTTCTTTCTTTCTTTCTTTCTTTCTTTCCTTCTTTTTCTTTCTTTCTTTCTTTCTCTCTTTCTCTCTTTCTCTCTCTCTCTTTGTTCCTTCCTTTCTTTTCTTTTTGCATTTGTTTTCTTTCTTTCTCTCTTTTTCTTTCTGTCTTTCTGTCTTTCTTTCTCTTTCTCTCTTATTGTGGAAAAATGAACAGAACATAAAACTTATATTTTCACTATTTTTATGTGTATAGTTCAGCAACATTAAGTGTATTCACATTATCATGCAGCCATCACCACCATCCATCTCTAGAACCTTTTTCATCTTACAAAATTAAACCTCTGTACCCATCAAACAGTAACTTCCCATTCCCCCTTTCCCTAGCCTTGGCAGCCATCATTCGACTTTCTGTCTCCACAGATTTGCCCTAAGGATAGAATCATACAATGTTTGTCTTTTGTGACTTGCTTTTTCACTTAGTACAATTTCCTCTAGGCTCATCTCGGTTGTAGTATGTATCAGAATTTCATTCCTTTTTGAGGCTGAATGATATTCCATTATATGCACAGACCACATTGTGTTTATTCATTCATCTGTTGATGGATTGCTTCCACCCTTTGAGTGATGCCACTCTGAACATGATTATATCAGTTTCTCCTTCAAATTGTGCATTAATCCTTTATTCCGATTATTGTGTAGTTGTTCTGATGGCAGTTAGCTAACACCTCTCTTTAACATCTACACCCTGGGCTCAGGAACTCGGGGAATAGCAAAGCAGCAGGAGGCAAGGGTCAGGGTGGGGGTGAGGGACAGCCAGGGTTGGGTCAAGACAAGGAACCAAAACATGCTGTATATTCACAGCTGTAACTTCCCTGGATTAGGAAGGTTCTCTTGGTAACCATTTATGAAGACTATGATTATTTCCTAGTGTCTGTGATTGTTTTCATAAGAAGCTAAGTGGTTCCCATGTTATTATAAAACCCAAGAGTTGTATGGAATTTTAACTGAAATACCAAAATCTAAGGCTATTTGCCTGTCATTCATCCATTTGTTCAACTTCCTCTGAGTTTACTGCTCTATTTAAATTGTTACAATCAGTGGTGGTTTTACTGAGTTCTGGTAAACAGAAAGAGGGGGAAAAAATCAGTGGAAAAAAGTAGGATTGAAGCAGATTCCCATTTAGGAAAAAGATGGGAGGCTGACAAGAAAGTACAGTGGTTCAGGTTGCTGACTGCTGACACATTGTGTGGCCAGGGCCAAATTACATACATGTCCAGGCAGAGCAAGTGGTCCTCTATACCAGTGTGGTGTCAAGGCACTGGGAAGAATCCATCCTCCATCCTGAGTCAACTCCACCTCTCCCTTCCAATCAAGGTGCCTCACATTCCACCATTCAAGCACATTAGACATGCGATGATAGTTGTCCAAATGTGTCAGAAAGGGTTTTCCATTTTCAGAGCCACTCTCTAAAATGCAGATGTTCCTTCAAGAGAAGTCTGAATTTTATAGCCATAAGGACTTTTAGAGTTCCTCTAGCTCAATTGTTATCAAACTGTACTCTGAGGAATTTCTGGGCATACCGGGGCAAAGAAGGTCACAAGAGTCAAGCAGATAGGGCTCTGGGACCCCCATTCCTCCCCCACTAGTCAGAGCAATCTGCTTTTATCTGATTATAAACTTTTTTTTTATATATATAAGAACCAGTAGTTGAACTACCAAGGAAAGTGGTGTGGGATTTGAAAGCATCTGATCTAGTGCAACCCCTTTGTTTGACAGAGGAGGTCCAGAGAAGCTGAAAGTCACACAGCAAATTCATTCAACAAATATTTACCAAGCACCTACTATGAGCCAGACACACAGTAAATAAACATGAGTGGACAAATCCTGTGCCACAAAGAATGGGCTCTTCTCTTTAGGGTGGGTCCTCTGCAGATTTGCAGAGGATGGGGATTGGACACACGGGGAGCATCAGCAGGGAAGGGGACAGCCTTCCCCCCACCACAACGTGTGCCTGCCAGATTAGCCTCGTACCCCACATATGAGTGATGTCATCTCTCCTGTACATGCAAAAAGGAACAGGCGTATGTTCTCCTTAGCGTATTGTTCCCCTACTGTATTGTTCCCTCCTTGCTGATGCCCTACAATATGTGTACCTACTGTGTGCTGAGCAGTGCTGGCATATGAGGCTATAAAGCTGATGAGGGCATGGCTCCTGTTGCCAAGGAACCTCCTGCCTAACAGGAAAGAGAAAAGCTACAGACAAATGACCACGCTGCAGAGTCAGCACTAAACGCCAGCCTTGGCATTAGGAAGGGAAGAGACACATCTATCCAGGGGAATGGGTTCTCTCTTATCTTCCCAGATTTTTAGTTAGGAACTTGGATGTTGGAGTCTGGAAGCTCTGGATTCAAAGCCCAGCTGGGCCATGGAACCATGCAGTCTGGGCAAGGGACAGGAACAGAGTTTCATATGAAAAATGTGGGTGATAATGATAGTTCCTTCCTGATGGGGTTGCTGTGAGATTATACATGATGAACACTTAACCTCAATAGATGTAGCTCTTATTTCTAGGGTTTACAAATAAGGCAATAGTGGGAGAGAAACATTCCAGACAAAGGCACTGCCCAGATACAGCGCCCTGAGGGCAAAGCAGGCAGCCTTGAACAGGACACTCCATGTGCTGGTGCAAAGAGCCATGGAAAGGAAGGTGTGATGGCAAATGACACAGGAAGGTGGATCCAGTGGCAGTAGGGCCCTTCCCATCCCAGATTGAGGACATAGGCCCCCTAAAATCGTTTATTAGCTTTGATCGTTTTCTTATAGAATCCTTGGGATTTTGTGTATGTAAGATCTTGTCATCTGCAAACAGAGAGGTTTTACTTCTTCAAGTCTGGATGCCTTTATTTCATTCTCATGCCTAATTGCTGGGCTGTCTTTAGCTCCTTTTATTTTTGGCTAGGTGAGAACCAGGCCTGGCAGGGTCAGAGAGAGGGACAGACTACCCTTTGGAGGGCTGGCCAGACAAGGGAGGGGATGCAGGCATAGCCCTGTGAGTGCCAGGGCAGACCTCTCAAGCCCCACTGTGACAAGTGCTCCCAGGCTAATGAGCAGAGGGGAGGACACAGGGAAATGCTTTTCTGTAGCACTCATAGCTGGAGCATATTTCTAGAGCATTCAGTAACTGGTTCTTGAGCAGCTCCCTGGTTCTTGGGGCTGAGGGCACAGAGATGACTCAGACTTAAATTTGGCACCCACGGTCTAATGAAAAAGTCTGATCAGTAATTAAGGATTACAACCCAGCTTGACAAGGGTTACAACAGAGGTCTGTACAAAGTTCAGAAAAAACCTAGGGAAGGAAGCCAAGGTGCCCCATCTAGTAGAACTCAGCCTTAAAGGAAGTGACATCAGAGCTGGTTGTAAAGAATTAATTGAGTGTATTGCCAGGCGGAGAAGAGAAGAACAGGCAGCCCAGGCAGAGAGAACAGCATTTGCAAAGGTATGAGGGTGTGCGAGAGCCAGGCCTAGACAAAGTGGAGTATCGAAGAGGGAAGTTGGGTCCCGATGGAAAAGGCTCTTGTGTGAGGTCAAAGGTTTTAACATGCAATGCGCCACACTGCCTGGCCCTCTCCCTCGGTTTCCAGAGTAGACTATGGTTTTGAGTACTTCTCTTTGGGGCTTCTGTGGTGCTGATCGGAGTAATGGGCAAAGAAGACAAGGCACCAAGAAAGCGAAGTGGATTTATATTAGAAGTGCAAGGTGCCCTTCAGCTAGGTCAGAGAGATTGGTGTGTGGAAGATAGAAAAAATGCGAAGAGGGAACAAATGCAAGCTACGGTTTTTGAGGGGAGAAAGGGAGATTTGCTGGCAAGCAGCTGAAGTGGCACAGTAGGGTAATGGATGGGAGAAGAGGTGCTGTGGGAGTTGTTTTGTTTTGTTTTTGTTTTTGTTTTTGATTTTACCTCTCTTAGAATCTTTGGTAAATGTTTAAGTTATTTTCCAGCTGTTTTCTTCCTGAATGTTGGACTTGAATCTCTTCTGAATGTAGTACCATGGTTAGACTGGACACAAGACAGCCCAGTTTCATTTGGGTTGCCAAATGGGGAGGTGGGGGTTATCCTGTGTGTCCTATTTGTGGCCTGGCAGCCATGGCAAGCCATTAGAGTTTCATTGGGAGAAAGAGGTGATTGGATGTGTGGTTTTTTAGAAAGATTATGTGGCTTCTGGGCTGAGGGGACCCAGATCAGAATCAGGATGACTATTTAGGAAGCTGTTAAACAGTTGAGCAGAGATATTATCTACGTCTGAACCAGAGCAGCAGTGGCCCAAATGGCCATTATCTCTGCTTTTTAGCAATCTGTGGTGCAAATCTTAAAGCAGCTCTAAGTACGAGAGGCCAGCAGTTGGGAAGGAAATTCCCTTTAACTGTGGGGTAGTTCAGATTTTAATACCCTACCCTAGGGCCTTGGATTTTCTTTGTGTAACTACACACCGGGAAGGAAGTTTATTTGAGTAGGACAGGGTTTCACCTGAGAGACTCACCTGTCACTTCTGCAGTGCTTAGAGACATCTAGACAGGACCACTTTCTTTTTGGTCTGTTGACTCACACATACACTCCAGGAAGTTTCTCTCTGGGAATTTATAGAGTCTGTCCTTACATTTGCAGAAGGAAGCAGCCACATGTAAGGTTTGCAGTCAGTCACTGGGGAGATGATTGCTGTTGGTACTGGCCAATTAACCAGCAGGACAGAAAGTTCTTGGATGAACAAGGACACAGCCCCAGCCTTCCCAAAGGCACATTGGAACAGGGGGAGAAGTGGGAGCCTTACTCATGTTTCCATCTCCAGCAGCTTGGCCTAGCATAACACCTGGTACTGCATCATTGCTTAATTAATAGTTCCTGAATATATTAATGAATTAGCATAACAAGAAGCCCTGAAAATGGTCACATTAGGTCAGGATTGTGATGTGTTGAAAATAATTCATCCATTCACTCATTCATCATTTACTCAGCTCCTCCTGCCATTCAGCTTTGGATTAGGCAATGGTTCATAGTCTTGGCTGAATCTGAAGAGTTTTCAAAAATCCTGATACTCAGACCACACGCCAATCAAAATCAGAATCATTTGTGAGGGTGGGAACCAGACATTAGTGGTTTTTGGTTTGTTAAGTCTCCCTGTAGGATTCCAGTGTGCAGCCACAGTTAAGAACCTATGGGCTAGGTACTGGAATAATAGGTGAATATCATATTGTCCCTGCCCTTATAAGGATCAAAGTCTAAGTGAAGGATACCTGAATTAATTAATTAATTAATTCATTCATTCATTCTCTCACTCATCCATCCATCCATCCATCCATCCATTAGAATACAGAACATTAAATGCCTTAATGGAGATATGGAAACAATACTGTGGAAATCCGCAGGAAGAAATGTTTACATGTGGCTAAAGGATATAAAAAAGCTTCAAAGAGGAAGGAAATTTTAACATGAGTTTTGTATGATAAATAGAAGTTCAGTGGTGCCTGGCTGACTCAGTCAGAAGAGAATGTGACTCTCGATCTCAGGGTCATGGGTTCAAGCCCCACATTGGGTGTAGAGATTACGTAAACAAACAAACAAACTTTGAAAAGAGAAGTTCATCATCTTCCTTCCTTCCTCCATCCTTTTCTTCCTTCCTGTCTTCCTCCCTTCTTTTCTTCCCATCTTCTTTATCGACTTTCCATCCCTCTCTTTCTCCTTTTCATCCTCCTCACCTGGTTGTTGCAGGCAGGCTCTGAGGTAGGCCCCGAAGGAGAGAATAGTGTACGAAAATGAGGTCCCCGCTCTGAAGGTACATCCTCTTCCACAAGGAGGGAATAACATGTGTAGAGCTTGAAGGCTGAAAGAACTTGGGGTGTCTGGGGACAGTGGTTTCATTATTATTGGAGTATACAACATCATGCCAGCAGCCTAAAGAATTTGGACTTTTCCTTAAAGGCATTTAGGAGCGTAATGATGGTGTGATGAGATTTAAAACAGTGCTTACCACATTTTAGGTGGTACCTGAAGTGACTATAAATTGCACACTGTCACGGTGTTGATTAATATTGAGTCACGTTGGTTTTCATTTCTTCTGATTACTTGCAGGAGAGTCTCAATTTAGTAGAGGTAGATCTTTAATACCTATATTGCAAGTATTCATCTTTTTTTTTTTTTAATGAAGAACCTTCCTCAAAATATCTGGCTAGAATTTAATCACATTGTTTTGTTGTCATCCTATTTATTTTAATATAAAGCTTCTAGTAAATGGCAAAAAAAAAAACCCAACAAAAAACAAAAACAGAAGACTGGCTTTTCATATGTGGTAGTAAAATAAACTTGAGCTTTAAAAAAAAAGTGGATCTGTTAAAAATATACATCAAGTAAATGATGGTACAAAAAACACATTGATGCAGCAAAGATTATAATGGGAGTAGGTAAATCACAGAAGGAGAGATCCATCCAGTTCATCAGTTTTTCTCTTTATGGGTCACGCTTTTGGTGTCAAGTCTAAGAACTCTTTGCTTAGCCCTGGACCCTGAAGATTTCCTCTAATAAATTTTTCTAAAAGGTTTATGGTTTCATGTTTTACATTTAAGTCTGTGAACCACTTTGGGTTCATTTTCTTATAAAGTATGAGGTTCCGAGTGAGGGTCCATTTTCTTTTTTGCCTATGGATATCCAACTGGTCTAACTCCATCTGTTGAACACACCTTTTCTCCAGGTAAATTGATTTTGCACCTGTGTCAAAAATCTCCTGGGCATATTTGTGCAGGTGTGTTTCTTGGTTCTCTATTCTGTTCCATTGGTCTGTGTCTACCCCTCCACCAATGCTATGGTCTTGATTATTGTAGCTATATAATCCGTCTTAATATCAGGTAGTCAGATTGCTCCCATTTTATTCTTCTTTTAAAAAATAATTTTACCTATTCCAGTTCCTTTGTCTTTCCCTATAAATTTTAGAATGGTCTCCTCTGTATCTACAAGGCATCTTGCTGAGATTTGGATAGGAATGCCATTAAATCTGTACATTGATTTGGGGAGAGTTGACACATTTACTATGCTGAATCTTCTAATCCGTGAGCACTGCGTATCTCCCCATTTATTTAGATCCTTTATTTCTTTCATCAGCATTCTGTAGTTTTTAGCATACAAGTTCTTCTTTTGGAAGAACTTATACAAATTCTTCTTTTGGAAGAACTTATACAAGTTCTTCTTTTGGAAATGTATTGATTTCCTGTCATTCCGTAAGGGTATTGTCGCCAAGTGTGAGATTCTGAGTTGACATTTCTTTTCCTTTGGCATCTGAAAATATTGCATCACTTCCTTTGCATCTCCATATTTTCTGGTGATAAATCTACTGTCTTTCTCATAGTCAGGTGTTTTTCTCTGGCTGCTTTTAAGACTTTTTCCTTTAGTTTTCCAAAGTTTAATGTGTCCTGGTGTGGGTTTTGAGAGAGGGTTATCCTGTTTGAGGTTTACCCAGCTTCTTGATTCTGTAGGTTTATGTCTCTTACCAAATGTAGGGAGTTTTCAGCCACTATTTCTTCAGGTACGTTTTCATCCCCACTCTTTTTCTTGTCAACTTCCAGGACTATGACTACATGAATGTGAGGTCTTTTGTTATACAGTCCCACAGATTCCTGGGGCTCTGTTCTTTTTTTTTTTTTTTTTTTTTTTCTTCTAGACTGTTTTCCTTCTGATGTTCAGATTGGGTTGTTTCTATGTCTTCCAATTACTGATTCTTTCCTCTGTTTCCTCCATCCTGATGTTGAGCCCAACCATTGAGTTTTTATTTCAGTTACCAGATTTTTCAGTTCTAAAATTTCCATTTGGTTATTTTTTTTCCTTCTTCTTCTGTTTCTTTGCCCAGATTTTCTATTTTTTCATGTGTTGCAAGCATGGTCCCATTTGCACATTGAAGCATTTTTATGATGGTTACTCTAAAATGTTTGTCGGCTCATCCTAGCATCCCTGTCATCTTGGCAGTGGTATCATGATTGCTTTAAAAAAAAATTTGATATAAAGTCTTCCCAGTTTTCCATATGAGAAATGATTTTCAACTAAAATGCATGCATTTTAGGGGTGCATTTGAGACTCTGGATCATATTAAGTTTTCTGTTTTATGAGACACCTCTTTGGCAGGGGAAGCAGGGGGCAGTGGGAGGAGGGTGTACTGCCTCATTACTTCCAGGTGGGGGTAGAAGTCCAGGTTCCCTGCTCAGCTTCTGTGACATCTGAAGAGGGAGGGTTCTTCATTACTTATGAGGCCGGGGAAGTTCTGGCTCCCTACCAGGCCTCCAGGAATAACTCCCTGGCTGGGAGGGGTAGAGGTGCCTCCTTACTGTTCCGCATGTGGCCTCCACTGACTCTGGAGGGATGGGGTACAGGGCCTGTCTCTGCCTGAGGAGGATGAAAGTCCCTCCGAGGGACTGTAGGACCACCACTCCAGCAGGAAGGTCAGGTTACTTTGTAGCCTGGCAAGGGGGGACATCTTGGCTCCACCCAGCCTCTGCTAGCCAGGATGGGAACGCGGCTCTGGTGTTTTCTGTGGTGTTTGGCTGCAAATAGAGCAGTTTTCATCTAGAAGTTTTCTATTTTGCTAGGCTGCCCCTTTCCTGTCTTTTTAGCTCGAAGTCTCAGATATATAGGGCCAAACAAGAGCCCAGGGAACTCATCACTGTGTCATTCTTTGGGTCCTGGGATTCCTAGCTGGTCTGCCTTTGCCTCTCCACCTTTTAGACTTGTCTTATGTTTAAGTATAATGTTCAGGGTTTTTCATTGTATTTGGCAGAAAAATAGGGAAAAGTGACTGTACTCAATCCCCCCTGAACCAGATGTGCCAGTATGTTTTAAGAGGTCTCCAGGTACCCAGGGTTGAGAACCACTGATATAGGCCATAAGCTTCATGAGGGCTGGGGTTGTGTCTATTCTTTACCTGTAATAACTTCTGTACCTGATGCCTCAGTAAGGATTTTTTGGATGGATGGATAGGTGGAAGGAAGGGAGGATGGGTGGGTGGGTAGGTGGATGGGTGGGTGGATGGATGAATAAATGAATGCATATGAGAATGGAACGAGCAGCCAGAATGGTTCACTCTCACCAATGCCCCCATACACACATACCTCAGTGTAGCTAGACACAAGCCTGGCCCCAGCACCAGTAGGGGGCTTGGCCAGCAGGTGGCGCTGAGGAGCCCCAGGTGTGGTCCTGGGATGACTGCTGCAGTGAGGTCACTTGACTGAAGGAGACAGACATTAAAGAAACTCCCAATTACCTAGGAGCACTCTCTTATAAACATCTCATCTACTTCTCCTTTCTCTTCTGCCAGCTCTTTTATTTACCTCAATATCATAAATACTTCTTTTTTTCTCTCTCTCAAGAAGAGAACAGACTGGATAACTTTGATCATCGAAAGTGCCTTTCTCAAGGCTTAATCTCCAGGGATTTGGAACAAAAATAAAACATTATTCATCATGTCCTGAAATGATACGTGTGTGTATGCTGGGCCCGGTGGTGTGTGCAGTGTCTTTGTCTAATGTTAGCACAGATGTTCATAGTTCCAATTCCATGAAATCTTTATTTAAAGTGTCTATTCACTTCTCTCTTACTAGAGTGAAAAGGTAAGTGAGCTAGAGCAGGAGGTCTGAAGCCCACTCAAATATCCTAGAAGGTGGGTATCACTTGGGCCTTTAGCGAACTTGGTCTTCAGTCATTTTTGGACCTTAGTGCAGGGCACCAAGCCCCATAAACTCCAGAAATCTCTGTTTCCACACCATTAAAATGGAAGAAAAAAAAATGATCCCTTTATCATAAAGTCAGTGTGAGGATTCAGTGAAGCAACATGGAAACCCTCCTAGCCCAATGCTGGTATGTAGGAAACCTTTGAAATCTTACTTTTCTTTTTGTTCATTGCTTTTCAAGGCCAGAGAGTAAGAGAGAATGGAGCTGAGATTTTTATACTCCTCTGTTTACCATTTAGTGGTAATCATCCTTCAGTGTCCCATCCCTGGCCTCATTTCAGTATCCCAGCCTGCCCCACCAGGGGTAGGGCATGGGAAGCAGAGACAAACAAGTCCAACCTCCCAAAGTCTTAAGCCAAGTTATCAATGAGAGAAGATCACAGAGGCACAGGAGGAGAGGGGTGATGTCACTCAGTCACGTCCATTCCACTTCTAAGGATTAAGAAGTTATGTGTAACATTGTGCCCCTTCCACAAGAAACCACGAGGTTTATTTTATCTAAAACTCAGTTCCAGCTAAAGCTGTCTTTCTGTTAAGCAACTATTTTGCTTTCATGCAAACAACACTAGAATCTTGTAATTGATCCTGTTTTCTTCTTTGTTCTGGCTCCTGGGAAGCTCAGAGTCAAAACTGTGGCCCAACTTTAGTGGTCCGTTAGGATCCACCTTAGTTTCATCCTTAATTGCCTAACATTCTTTACTCCCCTTTAAAAAAAAATCCTAGTGCCTGGTAGGTATTTTTAGGGAGCAATACTAGTGTATGAAGATAGGTTTTTAAAACAGAGATATGGAAACCTAGACAGCCCCTTGCTTGAACTACTGAATTTTTTTTAATCAACTTTTTTGAGATATAATTTACATACTATGAAATTCACCCATTCTAAGTAAATCATACAATTCAATTATTGTTAGTAAATTTCCAGAGTTATACAATCATCATCAGAATTCAATTTTAGGGCATTGCCATGACTCTCAAAGATTCCTTCCTGTTTCCACGTCTAGTTTCGGGCAACCACTAATCTACTTTCTGTCTCTATGGATATCCTATTGTGGACTTTTTACGTGAGTGGAATCATACAGTGTGTTGCCTTTTGTGTCTACCTTCTTTAGGAGTTAGCATTTTGGTTTTGCAATTTATCCTTGCTATAGCATGCATCAGTACTTGTTTTTTTTTTTTTTTTTAATTAACAACTAACATTCCATTGCATGGTTATACCGTCTTTTGATTATCCATTCACCAGTTGATGAAAATCTGGGTTGTTTCTACTTTTCGGCTATTATTAATAATGCTAGAAATAGTCACATGCAAATCTGTGTGTGGATCTCTTGAGTAGAAATCTCGGTGTGGAACCACTTGTTATTATGATAACTATGTTTAACTGTTTGAGAAACTACCAGACTTTTCCACAGTGGATGCACCATTTTACATTCCCACCAGCAGTATATGAGGATCCTAATTTCGCCAGAGTCTTATCATTATTATCTGTCTTTTATTTTATTTTTTTATTTTTTAATATATGAAATTTACTGTCAAATTGGTTTCCATACAACACCCAGTGCTCATCCCAAAAGGTGCCCTCCTCAATACCCATCACCCACCCTGCCCTCCCTCCCACCCCCCATCAACCCTCAATTTGTTCTCAGTTTTTAACAGTCTCTTATGCTTTGGCTCTCTCCCACTCTAACCTCTTTTTTTTTTTTTTTTTCCTTCCCCTCCCCCATGGGTTTCTGTTATGTTTCTCAGGATCCACATAAGAGTGAAACCATATGGTATCTGTCTTTCTCTGTATGGCTTATTTCACTTAGCATCACACTCTCCAGTTCCATCCATGTTGCTACAAAAGGCCATATTTCATTTTTTCTCATTGCCACGTAGTATTCCATTGTGTATATAAACCACAATTTCTTTATCCATTCATCAGTTGATGGACATTTAGGCTCTTTCCATAATTTGGCTATTGTTGAGAGTGCCGCTATAAACATTGGGGTACAGGTGCCCCTATGCATCAGTACTCCTGTATCCCTTGGATAAATTCCTAGCAGTGCTATTGCTGGGTCATAGGGTAGGTCTATTTTTAATTTTCTGAGGAACCTCCACACCGCTTTCCAGAGCGGCTGCACCAATTTGCATTCCCACCAACAGTGCAAGAGGGTTCCTGTTTCTCCACATCCTCTCCAGCATCTATAGTCTCCTGATTTCTTCATTTTGGCCACTCTGACTGGCGTGAGGTGATATCTGAGTGTGGTTTTGATTTGTATTTCCCTGATAAGGAGCGACGTTGAACATCTTTTCATGTGCCTGTTGGCCATCCGGATGTCTTCTTTAGAGAAGTGTCTATTCATGTTTTCTGCCCATTTCTTCACTGGGTTATTTGTTTTTCGGGTGTGGAGTTTGATGAGCTCTTTATAGATTTTGGATACTAGCCCTTTGTCCGATGTGTCATTTGCAAATATCTTTTCCCATTCCGTTGGTTGCCTTTTAGTTTTGTTGGTTGTTTCCTTTGCTGTGCAGAAGCTTTTTATCTTCATAAGGTCCCAGTAATTCACTTTTGCTTTTAATTCCCTTGCCTTTGGGGATGTGCCGAGTAAGAGATTGCTACGGCTGAGGTCAGAGAGGTCTTTTCCTGCTTTCTCCTCTAAGGTTTTGATGGTTTCCTGTCTCACATTCAGGTCCTTTATCCATTTTGAGTTTATTTTTGTGAATGGTGTGAGAAAGTGGTCTAGTTTCAACCTTCTGCATGTTGCTGTCCAGTTCTCCCAGCACCATTTGTTAAAGAGACTGTCTTTTTTCCATTGGATGTTCTTTCCTGCTTTGTCAAAGATGAGTTGGCCATACGTTTGTGGGTCTAGTTCTGGGGTTTCTATTCTATTCCATTGGTCTATGTGTCTGTTTTTATGCCAATACCATGCTGACTTGATGATTATTATCTGTCTTTTAAAAGTATAGTCATCGAGTAGACGTGAAGTGGTATCTCATTGTGATTTTGATTTGCATTTCCCTGATGACCAGTGGTGTGGAGCATCTTTCCACAAGCTTCTGAACCACTCCTGTACCTTCTTCAGTGAACTGTCTATTCAGATCCTTTGCCCATTTTTAAATTGGGTTATTTGTCTTATTAAGTTGGAAGAATTCTCCAAATATTCTGGATACATCAGACATACAATCTATCAGATATATGATGTACAAATATTTTCTCCCATTCTGTAGCTTTTTCCTTTCTTAGTGGTACCTTTTGAAACATAAGAGTTTTAAATTTTGACGAAGTCTATCTTAGCAATTTTTCTCTGTATGGGTTGTACCTCTGGTGTATCTAAGAAATCTTCGGCTAACTCTAGGTCTCGAAGCTTTTCTCTTATGATTTCTTCTGATAGTTTTAAGAGGTTTAGCCGTTACATTTAGGACTAATGTCAGTTTGAGTTAGTTTTTGTGTGTGGTGTGAGGGAAAGGTCTAGATTCATTATTGTGCATGGAGAGGTCAGTTATTGCAGCACTGGAGCCATTTCATTTGTCCCCTGCCTTCTTCTCTCCCTTCCTCTACTTCAGCATGCCTGCAGATGAGCAACACTGCTCCTCAGTGGCAGCCGTGGCCCCCACTTTCTTGTCACTTCAGTTCATGAGACCAACAGACTCTCTTGGCTGTACAACCCCAGTCCCAGTTTTCCAGAAGAGAGAATGGGACTTGGCCCTTCCGGGTCAGAGGACATCCCCTAGTCCAAACACATGTCTAAGGATCAGATTTACCCTGCCAGGGGCCCACCCCTAGGTGGATGATGGTCCTCAGAGAAGGAAGCTGGTGAGCTGGGCAAATACCCCCACAAGGAGTCTATTCCAGGGTCATTTCTAGGGTCATTATCTTATATTTGGCATTCCGGATTCCCTATGAACTAGCTTGACATTTCCAGCTTGGGGCTCACACAGGTCATACCCTCAGAATTTGTTTTTGCTTGACCTGCATTCAAGTGCTCAAGAAAACAAATAAAACAATTGAATAGTTGGCATTTTAAAACTAAAAGATTTCGTGTACAAATCCAGCTTTTATGCTTCATTTTAAAAATAGGCAGATCTGGGTCTACAGCAGTTGGTGGCATCTGAGCAAAGAATATACCCTCCAGGGTGCCCCAGTCCCTGCCACTCCCTCTTGCTCCACACACAGTCCCCTGTTCTTATTTTTTTAAATTTTTTATTATTTATTATTTTTGAGAGAGAGAGAGACAGAGAGAGAGACAGAGACTGAGAGCAAACAGGGAAGGGGCAGAGAGAGAGGGAGACACAATCAGAAGTCGGCTCCAGGCTCTGAGCTCTCAGGACAGAGCCCGACGTGGGGCTCGAACTCACAGACCGTGAGATCATGAGCTGAGCTGAAGTCAGACGCTTAACCGACTGAGCCACCCAGGTGCCCCTAGTCCCCCATTCTTATTAACTTTCCCTCCCTGACTCTGTGAGACATTTGAATATGTGCCTGCACCCCCAGAAAACTCTTCAGGGGTGCTCTCATCTGCCTCTTGCTTCTTATCCAGAGACTAACTCTTAACCCAGCACTGCCCTCGATTCGAAGTCAGACATGTTCCTGCAGCACTGAGTTCATAACAGGATTTTGCTATTTGCAGTCTGCTTTCTGCACCATGTGTCAGTAGCATTGACACCCAAGTCTGGGTGTTTTATGGAAATTATGCCTTGGCCAGATTCAGTGAGAATCTGCTGCACTTGGGGTACTTCATGCATGGCACCTCTCTTGTGTAATTAGAGCAAATAAATTAATATTCAGACTTACTTGACTAAAATAAGCATCCAGCGCCAAGGATTCCCAGCGAGTAAAACAGTTGGGAATAGGGAGTGGTGGGTGAGGCACTTTAGAATCCATCAAGAAAGGAATCCCAAACTCTCACTTTTCACTAAAGAAAATAAAAGCTGTGTTAAGAATGTGGAAGAGTTTCCTTTGAAAACATTTTTTTCCAGTGGAATACCTCTATTTTGTTTTGAAAAATGAATGCAGTTCGTTCCTGCTTTTTTCCCTGTTACAAAACTAAGATGCTCTCATTGTTGATATCTGGGGAAATGCCAGGAATAATCAACATCACCTCCCACCCAGAGGAAACCATTGTTAACATAACGTAATAGAGACTCACCCTCATTCTAAACCTGATAATAGAATCATCCTGCACAAACAACATCTGTTATAAATTTAATTTCATTATAAGCATTTTTCCGTATAACTAATGGTGCTCCATAAATGTGATTATCAATGACCGCATGATATTCTACTCTGTAGCTATCCCATAATGTATTTCATTTCCAAATGTTAGATTTATTTCCTCATACTGGCTATCATAAATGATGTTGCAGTAAGCATCCTTGTGTGTGAATCTGTACTCATCTTTTGGATTAGCATGAGAGAAATTTCTAATAATAAAGTTTCCAGGGGCGCCTGGGTGACTCAGCCGGTTGAGCGTCCAGCTTCGGCTCAGGTCGTGATCTCACAGTTCATGAGTTTGAACCCGCATCAGGCTCTGTACTGGCAGCTCAGAGCCTGGAGCCTGCTTTGGAATCTGTGTCTCCCTCTGTCTCTGCTCCTCCCCAGCTCATGCTCTGTCTCTTTCTCTCTCTCTCTCCTTCAAAAATAAATAAAAACATTAAAAAAAAAGTTTCCAGCAAAAAGTAGAAAAGTTACATGAAAGGTATCAATATTCATCAATTAGCATAAATCTTACCTCAAATTTGTGTTGGTCTAGACATCCTCATGAAAAATATGCCCATGTCTTCTGTAGTTAGATCCTCCTTCCTGTGTCTCTTGCTGGCTCTCATCCATGTGGTTTTCCAGAGTCCATCCAACAAACTTCTTTTGAGATCTGTTATGTGCAGGCCTGATGCCAGCATGGGAGAATGGCAGTGAGTGAAAAGGTGTTGCCCCCGCCATGAAGGATGAGACGTACCCTTGATGGTGACCGGTGTCTCACTTTAGAAACAGAAATAGTGGACGCTTTCCATGTTCTAGACGTGCTCCCTGTTTAGTTAGGGAGAATCAGCTAAAGAAAGAATAGTAAGCTAGGTGATGTAAAGGGAAGTGTTAGAAGCGATGTGGGGACACCCAAGGGGGTGCTTTAAGGCAAATGGTGCCCCAGAGGGGGGAAACAGCACAAGCAAAGGCATAGAGATGTAAAGACTCACCATTCCGGCAATTCCCTCCCAATTCCTCGAACTCAGCTCTGTACTTTCATTCTTTCTTCTCTTCATCCTTAAATTCTTCTGCCTTCCTCCTGGAGAACTTCTACTCATCCTTCAAAGCCCAGCTCACAGAACACTCCTTCTCCAGTGTTCTTCTTGGCATCCATACTCCACCTTGAGAGTGGCTGTTTCTCCTTCCTCTGTCCTGTCAGCTGCTTTGATCTTACCTCAGTCATCATTTTTGTCCCAGTTACATTCTAGAATTTTTAATGTTTCAAAAAATTGTTTTTAATTTTTGATACTGTTCATTTATCTTTTGTCTTTATTCTCACGTTAATTGACGAACTCCTTGAAGTCAGGGGTAGTGTATCAGTTAAGATTTAGTTTGGCTGTGTGTGATAGAAAACCTATGCTACCCAGAAGTGGAGAGCCCTGACTTATTTGGCAGCTCTTATAGTCATCAGAGACCTCAGCTCCATCCAAATTGCTGCTTCAATGTTCTCGTTTTTTGACTCTTCCTCATGGTCCCAACAAGGCTACTTAAGCCCTGTTCATCCTATCAACATTCTGTCCAGCTGGAAGAATGAAGGGCCAAAGAAAAGAATACATCCTCCCTTTAGGGCTGCTTTTTGTAAGTTGCAAACTACACTTCTGTTTCCATTTCATCGGAACTTAGTCACATGACCATACCTAGATACAAAGGAGTCTGGAAAATGTAGTCTGTACTCCAAGCAGCTGTGTATTCAGCTAAAAAATAGAAGTCTGTTACTAAATAGAGGAGAAATAATTATGGAAGACCATTGGCAGGTTTTGCCACAGTGAAAAACAAGGTCAAAGATGATTCCTCTGAGTCAAACTGGGCCAGCTCTGGGATCATTGTGTTACCCAGAAATGGAAGAAAACACAACAGCTACTATTGTTGAGTATGTCCTATATGTCAGGCACTGTACTAGGTGCTTCCACCCTATTTTAGAGATGAGGAAGATGGAGACTTGGTGCAGTGAAATATCTGGCCCAGCTAATTAGAGCAGAAACAAGATTAGAGCAGAGATTAGCTGGTTTACAAAGTTTAGGTTCTTAACCACTGGCCAATTCTTCCATCCAAGTGAGCTCCACGCCTTCTGTGAATCAGCATTGCTGAAATGGCTAGAAAAGTGGGAAGGTGAGGCCACTGGGAGCCTCATTTAATGTCTAGCATCTCTCCAAACCCACCAATTCCTCTTGCCTTCCCTTCCTATTAGCAGAGATCCCTACCTATTGGTCTCTTTTTATCTAAAACCAATATCTGCAAGTTCTACTTAGGTAAATAGTTGCCACTGAGAAAGGAGTATTTCTAATTTCGAGTGAGGTCCAGGACACCTCTTCTTGCATACCTCCCATGATGGGGGGCTTACTATATCAAGGCAATTCATTGCATTGCTTTCAGCAGAGAGCTGTATTCTTTGGCAGTTCGAGGTGCTTATTCTTCAGTTAGTTCTCAACTAAGGACCATTTTGCCTCCCAATGGATATCTGGCAATGTCTAGAGATATTTTGGTCTGTCATGACTGGGAATGGATGAGAGGGTGCTACTGGAATCTAGTGAGTAGAGGCCAGGGATGCTGCTAAACATCCAACAAAGCACAGGACAGTCCTTCACAGCAAATAATTATCCAGCTCAAAATGTCAACAGGACAAAGGTTGAGAAATAGACTAAGGTTTGAATCTTGACATCGCCAGTCTCTTCCTAGCTGTGTGACCCTGAGTAGGTTGCCTTGCCTCTCTGAGCCTGAGCTGTTTCCTCGTGTCTACCTTGGTGATCATCACATGCCCTCCCTATGTGCTTGTGGCAGGCATTTAATAACTGATATCTGAAAAGCCCAGAGCTTGGCTCCTTACCATCGTAGCTGCTCTCGTCAACATTCCCAGGATGTGGAAGGAACGTTGAATACCTTTGTTTATTTGCTGGCACATGGGCCTGATTAGATTACACTGTTTGTAATCTTTCTGGAAAAAGTCCCACTGCAGCTAATGGTTTTGGAATGGAGCCATTCCCTTAATTCAAAATTAATGGCTTGCTTGTGCACACAAGCCTCTTAGAGAGAAGAGATTCATTTCTGCTGACCCCCCAGTCCTCGTCACCTGGGAATTGTCAGAGCTTTCCCACCCCACTGTCTCAACGACCCTCCCAACAGCCCAGGGAGGTAATGATGCTTTCCCTACTTTAACAGGGAAAGTAATTGGAGACGTGGCTGTTGACCCAAGCTCTGCACAGCCCATCAAGTGGTAGAGCCCAGGTGAGAACTTTCTCCTTCCATCACCCGCTTCTTTAGGGACATAGTGCTATAAGGAAGCTACAGGTGCCCACGTTTCTCCCCCAATTGCCCTGTCCACAGTGCCTCCTCCAGCTTCTATTCCCTGTCCCCCAGAGCACACCCTCTAGCCTGCACCATCTCTGTAGGCTTGGCCTTGATCCCAGAGACGGGCACCTCAGAACCTGATGGGGTCTGGGCAGCCTGAAGGGAGCATGGATGGCCTCCTGTGTAGCATTAGGTGCAATGAGGATCCACGTCCCCGGATACTTCCCGCTCGCAGCCTGATGTCCCTTTGGTGTTTATAGAGAGAAAACCATTCAACCATCAGTTTTTCAAAATGCAGATGTCCGAGGGAAGGGAAAGCACCTTACATTAGTTATCTCACTGAGTAGGGCATGTTCAGGGATTGGGTAAGAGGAATGGAGACCAGGAATGGCATACGAGCCTGTGACCCAGGCAGCCACACAGGCCCTGTGCTCAGGAGGGCCCCCGTCTCGGTTTCATGTTCTGCTGTTGCCATCTTGAAATTCTTAATAATTTTTTAATTTTTAATTTTGCCCTGGGCCCTGAAAATTACATAGCCAGCCCTGAGTGAGACAGGAGGTCAGTGTTGATGTGGCTGCTCCTTCTACCCTCTGGGTGCCCACCCTGTGGGACCCACTTTTTAGGGTTCCCTCAGGCTTCCTCCTCTTTCCCTGACACCCTCACCCCCACCCCGCATTCCTCAGGGGAGGCAGGTGCCAAGATAGGTCTGTAGTCAGCAGGTGGGTGCTCCATTTGCCTTTCCAGGAATCCTGCTCAATTCCATGGTTTCAGAGAACAAAGTGGATTTTCTTACTTCTGAAGCAGATCACTGAGCCGAAAGGAACTTTTCACCAGTAGATATCTGTTGAATGATTCGTAGCACCCTGCCCCTCACTCACTGGCTCATCCCTTTACCAAATATGCATTTATCTTTGGCTTCTATGTCTAAGCAAAATAACATGTCCAAGCTACAAAGGAGAACATGTGATAAAGAACTGTGCTTACAGAGATAGGAAGATAAATATATATAAATTTATATATATTTATATATATTACTTATATAAATATATATGTGATATTAATTTATATGTGTGTAAATTTATAAAATATATTTATGTGAGATTAATTTATATGTGTGTAAATTTATATATATATAAATTTATATATATTTTTATATATGTGATATAGAACTGTGATATATGTGTGTGATATAGAACTGTGATATATATATGTGATAAAGAACTGTGCTTACAGAGATAGGAAGATAAATATATATATAAATTTATATATATTTATATATATATTTATATAAATATATATGTGATATTAATTTATATGTGTGTAAATTTATATAAATATATTTATGTGATATTAATTTATGTGTGTAAATATATATATATAAATTTATATATTTATATATTATTTATATAAATATATATGTGATACTAATTTATATGTGTGTAAATTTATATATATATAAATTTATATATATTTTATATATGTGATATAGAACTGTGGTATATGTGTGTGATATAGAACTGTGATATATATATGTGATAAAGAACTGTGCTTATAGAGATAGGAAGATAAATATATATATTATTTATATAAATATATATGTGATATTAATTTATATGTGTGTAAATTTATATAAATATATTTATGTGATATTAATTTATGTGTGTAAATTTATATATATATAAATTTATATATTTATATATATTATTTATATAAATACATATGTGATATTAATTTTCCCCAACATTTTCTCACTCAAAATATTGATAGAAAAGTTGGAAGCAATGTACAGCGAACACCTATATATCTACCACCTAGGTTACAAATTAACATTTTGCTCTTTTTGCTTGATTATATGTCTGTTCATTTATCCGTTCTTCTAATCAGGTATCCATCCAACTTGTTTTTTTGATTCATTTCAAAGTAAGCTGCAGACCTCAGTAGATTTCACCCCTAAACACTTAATATGCAACACTAATTTCTTTCCGGGGTGCCTGGGTGGCTCCATCAGTTAAGTGGCGGACTTTTGATTTTGGCTTAGGTCATGGTCCCAGGGTTGTGGGATCGAGCCCCACATTAGCGTCCACGCTGAACATGGAGCCTTCTTGGGATTCTCTCTCCCTCTTCCTCTGTTCCTTCCCTGCTCGCTCTTGCTCTCTCTCTCTCTCTCTCAAAATTATTTTTTCCTTTTTTAGTCAAAAGGTAAAAAGTAATGATTTTTATATAAAAACAAATCATTTTCTGTCAAATACAATTATTGAATGACAAATAGTGTACACATAGTGAAAAGAAATTCTTGGTTCCCCTCTGTGTGCAATGAGGCAGAGAGAGAAATAAGAGAGAACTTTCCTCAAGGTAACAAGGAGAAAAGAGAAACATCTCTGTAACAGAGGGTGGTTGGAGCTACCTTGAGAATACCAAGCTGTGGGAATGTTTTAGGGAACAGCTTCCTGCTTCCTCCCAATCAAAACTGAAAATCTGAGATGAACTTCCTTAGCCTCTTTCCTCCTTGAGGTGGCTGTGGACTATTCCAGGGGGTGTGAACTTGGGCAGAACTGAAGGTGAAACTGCAAGGTCCTGGGTCTGGGATGTAGAAGTGGAGAAAGGTACAGGCTGATGCGGTGGATTTGGGGGTTATTATCCTCACAGAGCTGATGGCTGGGGTGGACGGGGTTGAGTGGGGAAGGCTCTCAGGCTGACAGCGGAGAGTGACAGGAGCAGAGAGCAGGACTGGGGCACAATAGAAGATGATGCTGTTCAGAAGAGGCACATTCAAAGAAGGTGGAGGGTTGCTCTGGCGGGCAGTTCAGAGCTGGAGGAGAATATAGAAAAGTACCCAAAGCAAGCCTCTCAACAGGGTACTTGGAAAAAGCCTGTAGCGATCACCTGTGCCATCTTTCACATTTGACCCGTGAGAAATTGCAGGCTGAGAGACCACTCTGAGTATTAGTGGCAGAGCTGGGGCAAAATTGGTGCTACCCAGATGGTGCTTTTCCAACAAAGTAACTCAAGGGTTCCTTCCACAAGGATCAAATGCCTTAAGGTCTTGCTTTTTATTTTTAAAAAATATCACACAAATTTAGCTTTCTTCTCAAGAATTTGTCTGGCTTTGTCTTAATGTTACAGTAGTCTGTTTTTGCTAAATTACTGAGAGATATTTACACTCTGTTAGGGTTTCTAAATTTTCTTCAGAATCATACTACTTTTTGATGAATATCAAAATCTCACAACCTCTTCCAGAAGTTTTAATTCCCTGCTTCCACCTCCCACCCCAATTAAGGATCATCAATAACAGTATACAATGTGTTTTCAGTGTAGCCTTACTAGCAAAGAAAGTGTTGTTACATATTACTTTGCACAGTTTATACAATGAAATTTTTTTCAAATATAAAAACAAAATAAGTAAAAAAAGATAAAATATGCTTTCTCAAACAACATAACTCCCTTCCCTTTTGAGAACCGTTAGTCTAAAGGGATGTGTAGATTTATTCCATGCTTTGGGCACCCTTGTAACCTCCCCCGTATCAGTTAGAGATGCTTTTGGCTGCAAGTAAAAACTCCCACAATAGTGACTTAAGCAAAGAAGACATTTCATTATTTCCCATTAATAACCAGTATGAAGGAAGAAGATTCCAGGGTTAGTTCAGCAGCTCAGTGATAATACGACTCTGGGTTGGCATCACAGTGGTTTTCTTGGTATTTCCCTGATGGCCCCAAGATGACTGCCATAAGCCCCAAGCATCACCTCCTATAGGGAGAAGGGGGCAAGAAGCAAAACTTTTCTTTGTTTTGATCATTTGTCAGAGAGAAAGAAATTTCTAGAACCCTGGCTTTGCCATGAGACTTCCCCATCTACTTTCTTGGCCACAGTTGTGTCTTGTGCCCAATCCTAGACCAGCCACTGGCAAAGAGGAACTAGAGTGCTGTATCCAGCTCAGACCAGTCATGATGCAGCCCACCTTCCCAGAACACATGCCACATGGGACCTACACAAACTTTGCATTGCTTTTGCCCAACTCCCTCACTAGAATGTAAACTCCATGGGGACAGAGATTTTTGTTTTGTTCACTGCTATATTCCCAACACCCAGAACAATGCCAGGAATTCACTAAATAGTCATTGAATGAGTGAAGAAATGAATGACTAAGGAAGGAAGGGGATTTGGACCGTAGGCTGTATCTGCTGCTCCCAACAGCATACAACCCCATTTAGATCAACTTGATGGTACCAAGTGACTCTACCGATCTCCAAGGCTCTGGCCTTAATCCTTGTGTCTTTCTTCCTAGGGAGGGAGCCCCAGCTGGAGGCTGCTCTTGTGCCAATGACCCTTCCCAATTCTTCCTGTGTCGTAGAAGACAAGATGTGCGAGGGGAATAAGACCACCATAGCCAACCCCCAACTGATGCCCCTGGTGGTGTTCCTGAGTGCCATCTCCTTGGTCACCGTGGGACTCAACCTGTTGGTCCTCTACGCTGTACGGAGTGAGCGGAAGCTACACACTGTGGGGAACCTGTACATTGTCAGCCTTTCTGTGGCAGACCTGATCGTGGGAGCTGTTGTCATGCCCATGAACATCCTCTACCTCCTCATGTCCAGGTGGTCCCTGGGCCACCCTCTCTGCCTCTTTTGGCTTTCCATGGACTATGTGGCCAGCACCGCATCAATTTTCAGTGTCTTCATCTTGTGCATCGATCGCTATCGCTCTGTCCAGCAGCCCCTCCGATATCTTAAGTATCGTACCAAGACCCGAGCATCAGCCACCATCTTGGGGGCCTGGTTTCTCTCCTTCCTGTGGGTTATTCCAATTCTGGGATGGCATCACTTTATGTCACCGGCCTCGGGACACCGGGAAGACAAGTGCGAAACAGACTTCTATGATGTCACCTGGTTCAAGATCATGACCGCCATCATCAACTTCTACCTGCCCACCTTGCTCATGCTCTGGTTCTATGCCAAGATCTACAAGGCTGTACGGCAGCACTGTCAGCACCGAGAGCTCATCAATGGATCCCTCCCTTCCTTCTCTGAAATTAAGCTGAAGCCAGAGAACCCCAAGGTGGGGGCCAAGAAACCAGGGAAGGAGTCTCCCTGGGAGGTTCTGAAAAGGAAATCAAAAGATGCCAGTGGTGAGCCTGTCATGAAGCCACCATCCCAAGACTCAGAGGAGATGAAATGCCCAGGTGTCTTCAGCCAAGAAGAGGACAGAGAAATGGACAAACTCCACTGCTTTCCACTTAACATTGTGCAGATGCAGACTGAGGCAGAGGGGAGTGGCAGGAGTTATGTAGCTATCAACCAGAGCCAGGGCCAGCTGGAGATAGATGAACAGAGCCTGAGAATGCGTGTGGCCAATGAGATATCAGAGGATCAAATCCTAGGTGATAGCCAATCCTTTTCCCGGACAGACTCAGACACGCCCCCAGAGTCAGCATCAGGGAAAAGCAAACCTAGAAGTGGGTCTAGCACAGGACTGGATTACATCAAGTACACTTGGAAGAGGCTCCGCTCACATTCCAGACAGTACGTGTCTGGGTTGCACATGAACCGAGAACGGAAGGCTGCCAAACAATTGGGTTTTATTATGGCGGCCTTCATCCTTTGCTGGATTCCTTACTTTATCTTCTTCATGGTCATTGCCTTCTGCAAAAGCTGTTGCAATGAGCATGTGCATATGTTCACCATCTGGCTTGGCTATATCAACTCCACGCTGAACCCCCTCATTTACCCCTTGTGCAATGAAAACTTCAAGAAGACATTCAAGAAAATTCTCCACATTCGCTCTTAAGGGAGGCTACAAGGGGATGCAACCAAAGTGACACTTAGGCTGTCCCTGAAGAAAATGGAGGATGAGGCCTGTGAGTTGCCAGGCACCTGGGCTTTCCAGAGTCAAAAGAATAGTCTTAAGGACTAGGTAGCTTGGAAGGTTCTTAGACCCATTGGCAGAATAGCACATGTTGGTGGTCAGCAGAGAGATTGTACTCTGAGTAGAAAGCAGGATATTTCCAAGAGAATCAGACCTGGATGAGTTCTCCTGCTCCTCAGGAAATGTGGGAGCCTCAGACTCTCACTGTCATTCAAGTTTTCAGACTTGAATTAATTGGAAACTGAAGGGACACGTAGGTAGAGTTTTACTGGAGAATTAGAACTCTCAAGCCTTCCTGGAATGGAGTTATATGACTGTGCAGAGACCTCACATATGCAGATAGATGCTGTCCCCTTCCAGGGATCACCTTGATAGGCATGACAGCTATTCCATTGTGACTGTCACTTCTCAGAACACCTCTCCTCTGAGCCTCTCCTACAGCTTTCTCCAGAACCAGTGTCTGAACCACCTTGGAAATTCTGCTTTATTATTTCTCACTCATGCACATCTTAGAGTTGATAGGAAATTTTTCAGCTTGTACATTTCCTTGTTTGCAACCCCAAATTCCTTTTGGCTATTAACAGAATAATGATAAAAGCTGCCTTCAAAAGAAAAAGAAAAGGCGTGTTTTTAATGGTTGCACAATGAAAGCATAAAAAAAGGGAATGGGGAGAAGAAAACTATATCTCTTGAGTGCTGGGCCAGGCTTACCCCCCTTAAGCTCCGTGACACTCCATAGCAGGTGGATGGTGTTACTAGAAGAGCAAATTGTGATGTAGCAAGGTGACATAAAGTGCCCAACATCACACAGCTAGTAATGTGAGAGAGTTAGAATGAGAACCCTGTGGGGTTCTGGCTCATTGTAACACGTTTTCTCCAAAAGGCAAAAATTTGTCCTGTTAAGTATGTGCATGTGTGCGCACACACACACACACACACACACACACACACGCACGCACAACTATTCCTAAGAGTGGTGACAATTCTCAAAAGGATATGCTGAGAGAAGGAAAAGCTGGCATAGAATATTCCTGAGGCGGCAGAAGGTGATACTTTGAAGGGACAGTGTGCATTTTTATTTGTGAGTTCTGCTGTATTCATTGAAGAAAAGTCATCATGTACTTTTATACTCACACCTCTTTAGTAAAAACTAGCAAAGGCATGGGACGTACAGTTTTCCTTGGTGTTTACATTGCAATCTGGTTGTGATTTATATTTTAAAACTTAATGCTAAACTGTAATGTATGTAGCCAAATGGAGTGCATGTACAAGCTGGTATTTTGTGTCCTGTGTTCCTGTTCGCATGATGTTAAAAATGACAGATTTTTACCTGCCTAAAATAGGATATTTGAAACTACCTTGTTATGAGTTTGATTTATTTAATTCTCCCTTTCTGAGTCTCTTGGACTGAGAAGATGTATTGAAACATGCTGTCAAATATTATAAGATATGATACAGGATTGCTCTTTGGTTTCTGGTCGCATGTGTAAATGTCTTTAGGAAAGAACTTTTTATAACAAGCCTCACTGTCTGCTTGGCATCCCCCAAAGCTCTTCTTGGTCAAAATTGGGGGAGCTAATGAGACTTTTATCCTGGTTTTGAAAGCTGTAGCTGGTCTGTTTCTAGGTCAAAAAGCCTTTCCCAGAAGACCTGTGAGAGACTTGCTCCCCAAGATCCCTCAGCTTGCTCCCCAAGATCCCTCATAATGAAGGAGTTTTAAAAAGATCACCTCCCACAGACAAATGGCTAAGTGCCCATTATTCGTGTTGATGAATGGTTGAGGCAACTAGTGAAGAAAAGTGGTTATAAGCTCTGACTTTGGGTCAAAGAGACCTGCATCTGAGTCTGATAAGAAGAAATGGTCAATATAAATTGTCAGAACACAAAAAGCCAGGCCCGTGCATTATTGAATACAGTGTTTATGGTGCATGCAGAGCATCTGGTACATGGTGAGGACTCATATGTAGTTTTAAAACATACTGTGCATATCATATGCCAGGCCCCATGCTTTACCACTGTTATCTAATTCAGCCTTTACACGGATCTCATGAGGGAGACTTCTGTATTTTTACAGCTAGGCAAACTGAGGCACAGAAAGAAACTGAGGAATGGGCAGACAGAAAAGGAGAAGTAGGAAGTGGGGGGCAGAAAGAGCATAAACCAAATGGCATAATATTCATGCACTCAAGAAAAATCTACATTCAAAAACATATTCTTCATTAATGTATTCATAAGTTAAATATATTCAAAGGGAAAATAAACCATCCTTAGCTTTTGATAAGTAGAAATTCCTTCAAATGATTCTCTTAAGATCATGTGAAAACTGGTCAACTACTGCATCACATAAATCTTTAAAAGCTTGTGAAACTATGCCACCTAATAGAAATTGCTATAAATCGTAGAAGCTGGTCATGTTAATAAAAGTGTTCATTCAGAAAAGCCATTAGTCTGCAGATTGGCCATTTGATGATTTGGTCATTTGGTTACTTGGCTTGCAGAAAATTGCTGGTCTCTCTTTTTAAGATGGGCCTTCCAGAGGAGATTTAAGTCAATACAGGGTGAAAAGGCTGCTGGCTGAGATGCATTCTAAGTTCCTTAAATAAATAATGCTTTTAAGATCTAATTTGCCAATATGTCATTCCACAGTGTTTTGGGCTTTCAACGCCTAGGCTGTGCAGCGTATGGTTCCCATTGAGCTGCAAGACAAATGATGAAGGTGGATTGACCTGAATCTCTGTGGTCTTGAATAAATGTCATGGGCCTCATTGCCTTGCTGTGTCCAAGAACATTCTCTGCCTTTTTCTGTGTCCTTGTCTGGCCTCTTTCATGATGCTCCATCATCTTGGTGCCCCAAGGCATGAGCATCAGTTCCAAAGTCCAAAGCTTAAAGAATCATCCTGTGTCCACCTTTGCTGCAATCAACTCTGAAGGGGATTGGGGGTCAGGTGGGACATGTGGTACAAACATGGCTGAAGGACCAACAGTTCCTAGAGAAGTGGAATCATTGTGAGCTGGGTTGAAACTCCAAAAGGTGTTAACTATAAGAATCTTGAAGTCTAGCAGAGGAAACAAGCTTTTAAAGAACTAACTCAACCCAGGCTCATATAGAGTGAAGCCTAGAGGTGGATGGGTGTCATCCTACTGTTTTTTTTTTTAATCAAGTTTGTTACATTCAAAATATACAGTAAAATTTACCCATTTATAATGTAGAGGTCAATGAATCTTGACAGATGTACACACCCATGTCATCCCCATTTCAGTCAAGATATAGAACATTTCCATCATCCCAGCAAGTTCCTCATGCTCCCTCTATGCTCCAGGCAACCAGTGATCTGACTCCTAGACACTATAGATTAGTTTGGCTGATTCTGTAACTTTGCATAAATGGAATTATATGGTATGTATTCTTTTTTTTCATTTTGTCTAAGATTCACCCACCTTTCAATCAGCTTTATTATTATTAATGTTATTAAAGTATAGTTGACAGTGTTATATTAGTTTGCAGTGTACCTGTAGTGATTTGACAATTTTATACATTACTCACTGCTCACCACAGTAAGTGTAGTCATCATACAACGTGATTATAATACTACTGACCGTATTCTCTATGCTGTACTTTTCATCTCCACGATTTACTTATTTTACAACAGGAATTTTGTGCCTCTTAATCCCTTTCACCTATTTTGCCCACCACCCCACCCCCCTCCCTTCTGGCAACCACCAGTTTGTCTCTGTATTTATAAGTCTGTTTCTTTTTTTTAATTAATTTATTTAAATTCAAGTTAGTTAACATACAGTGTAGTATTGGTTTTGGCTGTAGAACCCAGTGATTCATCACTTACATATGACACCCAGTGCTCATCCCAACAAGTGCCTCCTTAATGCCCATCACCCATTTAGCTCATCCCCCCCCACCGCCCCTCCAGCAATCCTCAGTTTGTTCTCTGTATTTAAGAGTCTCTTATGGTTTGCCTCTCTATTTTTATCTTATTTTACTTTTCCTTCCCTTCCCCTAAGTTCATCTATATTTCTTAAATTCCACATATGAGTGAAAACATATGATATTTGTCTTTCTCTGCCTGACTTATTTTGCTTAGCATAATATCACTTAGTTCCAACCACATTGTTGTAAATGGCAAGATTTCATTCTTTTTTTTAATGTTTTTATTTATTTGAGAGAGAGAGAGAGAGAGAGAGAGAGACTGAGTGTGAGTGGGGGTGGGGCAGAGAGAGAGAGGGAAACACAGAATCCAAGACAGGCTCCAGGCTCTGAGCTGTCAGCACAGAGCCCGACATGGGGCTTGAACTCAGAAACCATGAGATCATGACCTGAGCCAAAGCCAGAGGCTTAACCAACTGAGCCACCCAGGTGCTCCTCTACATATATGGATCTTTATCCATTCATCAGTTGATGGACATTTGGGCTCTTTCCATAATTTGGCTATTGTTGATAGCACTGCTATAAACATTGGGGTGCATGTGTCCCTTTGAATCAGCATTTAAAAAAAAATTTTTTTTAACGTTTATTTATTTTTGAGACAGAGAGAGACAGAGCATGAACAGGGGAGGGGCAGAGAGAGAGGGAGACACAGAATCTGAAACAGGCTCCAGGCTCTGAGCTGTCAGCACAGAGCCCAACGCGGGGCTTGAACTCACGGACTGTGAGATCATGACCTGAGCTGAAGTTAGACACTCAACCGACCAAGCCACCCAGGCGCCCCTGAATTAGCATTTTTGTATCCTTTGGATAAATACCTAGTAGTGCAATTGCTGGGTCATGGGGTAGTTCTATTTTTAATTTTTTGAGGAATCTCCATATTGTTTTACAGAGTGGCTACACCAGTTTGGATTCCACCAGCAGTGCAAAAGGGTTCCCCTTTCTCCACATCCTCACCAACATCTGTTATTTTCTGAGTTGTTCATTTTAGCCATTCTGACAGGTGTGAGGTGGTATCTCACTGTGGCCCTGATTTGTATTTCTCTGATGATGAGTGATATTGAACATCTTTTCATGTGTCTATTAGCCAACTGGATGTCTTCTTTGGAAAAGAGTCTATTCATGTATTCTGCCCATTTCTTAACTGGGTCATTTGTTTTTTGGGTGTTGAATTTGATAAGTTCTTTATACATTTTGGGTACTAACCCTTTATCAGATATGTTGTTTGCAAATATCTTCTCCCATTCTGTCAGTTGTCTTTTAGGGTTGTTGATTGTTTCCTTCACTGTGCAGAATATTTTTGTCTTGATGAGGTCCCAGTAGTTCATTTTTTTTATTTCTCCTGCCTCCGAAGATGTCTAGTAAGAAGTTACTGTGGCCAAAGTAAAAAAGTTTGCTGCTGTTTTCTCCTGTAGCATTTTGATGGTTTCCCGTCCAACATTTAGGTCTGTCAGCCCCTTTGCATTTATTTTTCTGTATGGTATAAGAAAGTGGTCCAGTTTCATTCTTCTGCAGGTCACCGTCCAGTTTTTCCCAGCACCATTTGCTAAAAAGGCTTTTTTCCATTGGATACTCTTTCCTGCTTTGTCAATGATTAGTTGGCCACACATTTGTGGGTCCATTTCTGGGTTCTCTATTCTGTTCCATGGATCTATGTGTCTGTTTTGTTTGTTCATTTGGTTTGTTTTTTAGATTCCACATATAAGTGAAATAATATAGTATTTGACTTTCTCTGACTTACTTAGCTTCATAGGTCTTTCATAGGCCCTTCCTTGTTGTTGCAAATAGCAAGATTTCATTCCTTGTTTATGGCTGAGTAATATTCTAAAGTGTGTGTGTGTGTGTGTGTGTGTGTGTGTGTGTGTGTTTGTAATAACTTCTTTATCTTTTCATCTATTGATTGACACTTGGGCTGCTTCTGTATCTTGGCTATTGTAAATAATGCTGCAGCAAACAGAGGGGTGCGTATATCTTTTAAAGTTAGTTTTTTTGTTTTCTTTGGGTAAATACCCAATAGTGGAATTACTGGATCATATGGTATTTCTATTTTTAATTTTTTGAGGGACCTCCACTCTGTTTTCCACAGTGGTTTCACCAATTTATATTCCCAACAGTGCACAAAAGTTCCCTTTCCTCCATGCCTTTGCCAACACTTGTTATTTCTTGTCTTTTTTCATACTAGCCATTCTGACAGCTGTGAGGGGATATTACTGTAAGATATTACTATAGTTTTTATTTGCATTTCCCTGATAATTAGTGGACATTGAGCCTCTTTTCATGCGTCTGTTAGCCTTCTTTAAGTCTTTGGAGAAATGTCTACTCAAGTCCTCTGCCCAATTTTTAACGGGATTAGTGTGTGTGTGTGTGTGTGTGTGTATTGAGTTGTATAAATTCTTTATATGTTTTGGATATTAATTCCTTATCAGATATACCATTTGCAAATACCTTCTCCCATTCACTAGGTTGTTTTTGTTTTGTTGGTGATTTATGATGTGCAAAAGCTTTTTATTTTGCTGTAGTCCCACTAGTTTATTTTTGCTTTTGTTTCCCTTGCCTGATGAGACATATCCATAAATACGTTGCTAAGGCCAATGTCCAAGGGATTACTGCCTATGCTTTCTTGTAGGGGTTTTATGGTTTCAGGTCACTTAGGTTTTTAATCCATTTTGGGTTTATTGTTGTGTGTGGTGTATGAAAGTGCTCCAGGTTCATTCTTTTTCATGTGGCTGTCCCGTTTCCCCAGCACCATTTATTGAAGAGACTGTCTTATCTTCACTGTATATTCTTGCCTTCTTTGTAGTAAATTAATTGACCATATAAATGTGGGTTTATTTCTGGGCTCTCTGACCTGTTCCACTGATCGATGTATCTATTTTTCTGCCAGTCTCATACTGTTATTACTACATCTTTGTAGTATATCTTGAAATCTGAGATTATACCTCCAGCTTTACTCTTCTTTCTCAAGATTGCTTTGGCTATTTGGGGTCTTTTTTGGTTCCATACAAATTTTAGGAGTATTTGTTCTAGTTCTATGAAAAATTCTATTGGTATTTTGATAAGAATTGCAATGAATCTGTAGATTGCTCTGGGAAGTATGGACATTTTAACAATATTCTTCCAATCCGTGACCATGGAACATCTTTCCATTTGTGTCATCTTCAATTTCTTTCATCAATGTTTTATAGTTTTCAGAATATATGTCTTTCATCTCCTTGGTTAAATTTATTCCCAAGTATTCTTTTTGGTGCATCAACTGGGTCTTGAAGACAGAAAGGGTTACACAAACAGAGGAAGTATGAGGCTATTGCAGGGGTGGAGATATAAAAGAGCAGAGAGTGCTTAAAACACCAGAATTAATTTGATGTGACCCAAGCATGCAGTCTGAGGAGGCAGTGGCAGGAGCGGAGACTGCTATAGGGAAAGAATTTGCAATGTTGAATTTGACCTGAGCCTTGCACTCCTGAAGCTATGGCTTTTCAACACCCTCCTTCCACTTTTTTTTTTTGTGCTCCAGAAAGAATTTATGGCAAAGAAATATCCATTCCCTTATGACTTAGGTAAGACTCATGGATACTTGTTTACCTGCGACAAGGCAAGACAATCCTTCTGAACTAATCCTTGCCTTAAAATGTTTAGCTGAGCTACTTGTATCCACTGATCAATCAAAACAAAATGCTTTATTAACCAACTTTAGTTAAGCTTCTCCCATACCCTTCAGGTTCCTTATTTTTGACTTACCCTCAGCCTGAGCCAGCATATGACCCCTCCAGAGAATAGGCTGACGTCAAGGTAAAATATTTTCTGATCTACTACTATCCAATCAAGCCACCCTTTCCTCCCACTTTCCCACACCCAGTTCTTTCTAGCCTTCTTCATTCTTCCTTTTGAAGGAAAAATCCTTTTTGCCTAGCCCTTAAGACACTTGCAGATCTTTAGGTCAGAGTGGCTCCCTATTGCAATAGTCCCTTCCCTCCCTTTCCCCCTCCCCCTTGCAATAATCCTTTCGAATAAAGTATCTCCTTACTAAATCTGGATTTGTTTTCTTATTTGGCAGAGTCAAACACACTTGCGTTAGAATCCTATCCCCAAAGCTCTTTAACCTTCAGCAAGACACTTAACTTTTCCTAGTCTCTGTTCATGTGTAAGATGGGGGAGAATATGATACGTTTCAGGGCCTTTGTGGCGATTAGAAGATATGACAGCCTGGAAACATAGTAGTTAATAGTAGTCATTACTCTTACTATTGAGTCTTTTGAGCCACATCAGAGTCACTTTCATTCCTTATGAACGAATGCCCTTATATGTCACATTAAGTTTGTACTCATTGTGTCTTCAGTACCTGACCAATGCTTGGCACACAGTATATGCTCAATAAATAATTTGGCATGACTGCCTTTATCCCACTGACAGCGGGGAACTATGAGAATAATGCCTAGTTTAGAAAGAGCAGGTTAATCACTGGTGACCTTCACGGGCTTTTACCTATTAAAATTCTCATCTGTCTTCACACATGCCTCCTCACTGACACCTGGGATACGTTTAATGCCGCCTCTCTTGGAAAATGGAAATGACCGTAATTCCTGTCATCCTCTGAAATCGAGAGAAAGCGGAGGAGTTTTTTTCAAAGCATGACAGGCATAGACGCATTCCCATAGCCAATAAAGTGGCTTATCACCCGAAGCTCAGCCCTTACCAGAGGGCCTCGCCCACCTGCTGATGCTCCGCCTTCCCGGCAACTCAAGATCCTCCCACTCAGGCCGGTGCTAGGGGCTCATTTACCAAGTTGGCTCGCGCCTCCGTGTGCGCATGCGCACCACTGACCGCAGGCGGACGGGGCGGGGACAATTGCGTCATCGGGGCGCGCGCTGCGGCCGACGCTGTGGTTGCCGGAAGTTGAGTGGCGGTAAGTGAGCCGCGCTGCGGAGGGAGTAGTGGGGTCCTGCGGGCTGGGTTTTGGAGGCCTGGCGGGAAGGGGTGAGCTCGGCTGTGAGGACGAGGGTCGTGGCAGAATTCAGGTTCCTCCCTCCTCCAGGGAGTCACTGACTCCAGCTCTCGCCCTCCTCCTGCCGCGTCCCGTCGGACTGGTTTCAGCCCGGGGTCTTCTGACTAGAAACCTCCTGATGTTCTAAGTCAGTGTCTCCTGGCGTCTGGCAGGAATGGTTCTCAACCTTCGATGTTGGGACACCAGAGATAGGACGCCAGTTCTCATCCTGGCTTTGCCCGGGATTTGCTGTGTGACTCTGGCATGTCACCTCTTTGTGAGCCTCTCTTCCCTCATCTGTAAAATGGGAGTGATAATAACGTCATTTGTGAAGCCAGGGTGTTAAATGAAGTCACTTCTTTCTCAGGGCTTTCTAAGCTAAGGTTTTCGACTCTTCAGTTTGGTCCAGGGATTACAAACTTTAGTGCTTATTCCATCAGGTAAAGTATAAATGTAGGTGTAAGGAATTTCCATGTCAGAAAAAGTCAAACTTATATTTTTACTGAGTTGAGTTTTATAAGCAAGCACAGTACTAACATTTATGAAATTGGAGAAGTGAAAACAAAACTTTTGTGTTGCACGCGTGTAATCTCTTGATTTTTAAACACTGACGACTACAATTTTTTTCAAAGCTAATTAAAAAAAAATTTTTTTTTTAATTCTGTGAATGAAACCAGGTGTATCTGTGATTGCCAGTTCCAGACCTTCAGACCTCTGGGTCCCAGTCTGCCTTTCCCATTGCATACTTGCATTTCTTCTGTGACACCCCTGCCCACTGGTTAAATTTCTTTGGTGGCAGAAAACTATTTCTGGTTATTCTTGTTTGGATTTCCCCTAACTCTGATTTAAGTCTATACCATAATCTCGGCTCATTGTCCCTCCTTCAGACTCTTCGGATCTCCCTTCCAATTTATTGCCCACACATCCTTGAAGGCTGCTGGTTTGTTTTCCTCTTCACACCATTTCTTCTCCAGGATGAGCACATTTAATATATTTACCTGTAATAAACTCCATAACAACCAAAAATTTTGTGATGTGCCAGGCATTACCATAAGTACTGGTGATGGGGGGGGGGGTAAAATTAGACCGATTTCAGGGAGCCTACTTTTTGATCCTGGTGGTGGCAGTTGTGGTGATTGCCAATAATACAGAGCTTTTAGTGGGTGGTAGGTGTTTCAGATCCTGTTAGTATCCTGTTCAGATACTATCAAAAAAAGAGAAAGAAATGGTAATGGGATGGAGAGTACCTGTGGGTAAGCAGAGGGAGCTGTTTTAAAAGCTGGCTGGTTGGGGTGACTTCTCTGAGGAGGTGACTTTGGAACTAACACTTGAATGAAGAAAAAGCCAGCCTTGTGAAAGCTCATCTTGCCTAATTATACTTCCATCCCCCAGTTCTGTGCTGTAGTCTTGTTAAACTGTTTACAGGTTGTATCTCACTTGTAGCCTTTGGCTCCTGCTGCTCCTGCTTCCTAAAAGATCTCCCCTTCCCCCTCCCATTTTTCTTGGCCAACTCCTCCCTGCCCCTCATGTGACAAGATTGTGAAATTCTTAAAGGAGTTGTGTACCGGGCTCTTGTTCAAGATGCCCATCCCTGTCCTTGAGGAATTCATTATTTTTTAAGTCAAGGACACAGACAACAGCACTGTGGAATGCAGCTATTGTAGAGATTTGCCAGAGGAGGACTTAGGGTGATCACAAGTCAGGCTGAGGCATCAGAGAAGTTTTCTGTGAGGAGGCATCGCTTTACTCAAGGCCTGAAGGATGAGCAAGATTAGTCAGGTGAGAGGCATGGGAGGTGGGATGACATTGCAGACATTGGGAGTGGGGAGGGCTGTAGGTAACTTGCATCGTTCACCTCGGCTAAGAAGTGACTGTGGAAACGTAAGCAGGAGGCAGATCACAAAGGA
Source organism: Panthera uncia (assembly GCF_023721935.1). Classification (NCBI taxonomy): domain Eukaryota; kingdom Metazoa; phylum Chordata; class Mammalia; order Carnivora; family Felidae; genus Panthera; species Panthera uncia. The sequence continues at coordinate 50,654,948 of NC_064816.1, forward strand.
CCTTGCAGGCAATATAAGGTTGTATAATCTAATATATGATATATAATTAGGAGCACAGAATTTGGACTGTAAGTTACATGCTGGCTTTGCCATTGAACTAGTTTTGCTACCTGGGGCTGGTCACTCCCTTTCTAAACTTCAGTTTCCTTATCTGTAAGCCATCCTCCCAGGGTTGCTGTGAGGATTGAATGGTATATGTTACCCACTTGCTAGATGGTAAATGATCAATAGTAGCAGTTAATATTACCGTGCGAAGAAGTTTGCACTTTATTTTGAAAGTGTGGTGTCAGAGAGTTGCAGTGAAAGTTGAAGAAGGGGTGTGATGTGCTCTCATCTACTTTAAGTTTTTTAAATATTTATTTATTTTTGAGAGACAGAGAGACAGAGAGCCAGCAGGGGAGGGGCCGAGAGAGGGGGGAGACACAGAATCCGAAGCGGACTCCAGGCTCTGAGCTGTCAGCACAGAGCCCGACGCAGGGCTCGGACCCATGAACTGTGAGATCATGACCTGAGCCGAAGTCGGACTCAACCGACTGAGACACCCAGGCGCCCCTGCTCTCATCTGTTTTAAATTACTCAGGCTCTCCCATGGTGACTACACTGGACAGGGCAGATCCAGCAGGAAGACCAGTCAGGGCACTGTTCTGTGGTCCACGTAGCGGAGGAGGAAGGCCTGAACCAAGGCAGTGGCTAAGCCAAGGGAGAAAGATGGGTCGGTTTAAGGGGTAAAGGAGGTGCTGGACTGGTAGCTGGATAACACCACATGGGGAGAGGAAGAAGGTGAATTGGGATGCGGGGTGCTGAGGGATGGATCCTGTGTGTGGACATAAGTAATAACAAAATTCTTTTGATTAGTGGCCCTTGGTTATCCCTCACTTCCTTGGAGGTTTTATTTGGAAATCCAAATGGCCTCTTTTATCCACTTTTACCTTTGGGAAATGAAGTTCAGGACTGCCTTCCTCCTCCTTTTTCTGTTTCCTGATCCTTCTACCTATCTCCAGTATAAGTAAGGCCTGGTTGTGTATTCAAGGAAGAATAATTAGATGCTGCTTTGTTACCCAGTAGGGAGTATGCATCTCTGTGGTCTTGGCAGACTGGGTAACAGCTCAGTCTCATTCCAGCCTCTGCAACCCCCCCCCCCCCCCCCACCATGATAACCTTTGGGCTTTTCTCACCTTCTTTGTGATTACTTTCCTTTGAACTTGTTCCTGTTTGACAGTCTCTCCTTGAGTGTGTAGTATAGAAAGGAAGGCCTCTTTTCTCTAGGAGTCTGACCAGAGGGAGCAGGACTGTACTTTTTTTGTGGAGACCTGAGGCCCCCTGTCTTTGCTGTAGACACACCTGCCCTTGACACTGTCACACTGTGGGCTCCCAGCACTGCTTGACACTCCCCCTTGTGTTTGGACAGCTCTCTTGCCCATCTTCTCCTTGTCTTTCAGATTTCCATTCCTCTCCTAGCCTCCTAACCTGGACTTTGACTTCACTAAGTTGCAGCCATCAATGAAGGCTCCTCAGCTTCTGTCACTTACTGACTTGTCTCCAGCTGACTGTATCACTTCACCTCTGTGAGAGAAATGTGTTTAAGGCTGATTCTTTTACTTGTGCTGAGGTTCCATTGTTCTGTTTCTTTCCTGTTTAACCATCTCTTCTTATTTAAATATCTGGAAGGGGCGCCTGGGTGGCTCAGTCGGTTAAGCATCCGACTTCAGCTCAGGTCACGATCTCACGGTCCGTGAGTTCGAGCCCCGCATCGGGCTCTGGGCTAATGGCTCAGAGCCTGGAGCCTGCTTCGGATTCTGTGTCTCCCTCTCTCTCTGCCCCTCCCCCGTTCATGCTCTGTCTCTCTCTGTCTCAAAAATAAATAAACGTTAAAAAAAAAATTAAAAAAAATATCTGGAAAAGACGAAACACCTTCACATCACATCACATCACATCACATCACATCACATCACATCACATC
>NC_064816.1:50656917-50748318 GCF_023721935.1 Panthera uncia
TCACATCACATCACATCACATCACATCACATCACATCACATCACATCATCTCTTCCCATCCACGTTTGTTGACTTCCTGAAGTCATCATTTGCTAAAATCCTTCTTCTGTCCCACCTGTCCTCCAAAATTGCCCTTCCTCGTCTTCAGACCTTCATGTTGCCCGAACCCCTGAAAGTTTTCCCTTACCTTTTGAATTCTGAGCACATTTCATATTGCTGATATTCCTTTGTGTTATCTGTCTGGCCATTTCCCCCTCAGCTTCCATTGTGGGTCCCCCCCCTCCTTTTGTTCATTAAATGCTAGTTTTCTCCAAGGTTCTGCCTTATACTCTGTGCTCTTCTCACCCACAACTTCAACTCCCATTTATGTGCCAAGGACCCCTGTTCTGTATGTTGAGCTGAGATCTCTCCTGCAGGCCAGGCCTCAGACTCAGTGAGGGCAAAATTAATCTCATCAGCTTCCCTCCAAAGCTGCCCTTCTTTCTACATCCTTTCCTCTGACTCATTCCCCTTCTTCCATTTAGTCATTCCCATCAGAGCACTGCAGTTGTCTTGGCCTTTTCCCTCTTCTCCCATCCCAGGCAGTCATCAGAGTTCTACAGATTCTCCTTCCTTGATGTCTCCTGACACGTTTTCTCCTCCATCGCTTCTCCCATTACCTTAGTTCAGGCTCTTCTTGCTTCTTGCCTGTATTCCTGCACAACCACAGAGCCGCTTGCCCTGTCTGGTGCTCACTGGTACTGGAGTATCATTCCTAAAATACAGATCTTTGCTAAAATACAAATCCCTGCTTCTTCAGTCCAATTTAGATACCCCTCCGTCCTCCCATAACACCCTGTACAAACACTTATACTATACCATATGGTACTTGCTTTATCCACAGATTGCTATACTGTCATTCCTGGTATGTATAACCCTCAAAACTTAGGTCCTGAAAGGCAGAGACCTTAGTCTCTTGCCATTGAGTGCTGAAATACAGCACGGGAACTGTACATAACATAATGTTTGTTGAAGGGATAACTAAATGGAAATCCCCATGTCTTTCACACATGTTTTGTTGATAACGTCAGTCCTATTTTAGAATGACTTCTGTATCCGATACATGCATTTTCTTTTTTTTAAATTTTTAAGTGTTTATTATTCTGAGAGAGAGAGAGCTCGTGCACAAGTGAGGGAGGGGCAGAGATAGAGGGAGGCACAATACGCTGAGCTGTCAGCCAGAGCCTGATGTGCGGCTCAAATTCATGGACCACAACATCACGACCTGAGCCAAAGTCGGATGCTTAACTGACTGAGCCACCCAGGTGCCCCTCAAGTACATGCATTTTCTAATCGAATCCTCACAATTCTGTACAGCAGATAGTGTCCCATCTTACAGGTGGGGAAGAAGGCTCAGAAAAGTTAAATGACTTGCCTGAGGTTGTGTGGCTAGACGTAGCAGATGTGGGGTTTTTTTATTTTTATTTACTTTTATTTTTTTAATGTTTATTCATTTTTTGAGAGAGAGAGAGGGAGACACAGAATCTGAAGCAGGCTCCAGGCTCCAAGATGTCAGCACAGAGCCTTACACAGGGCTTGACCCCACAAACTGTGAGATCATGACCTGAGTTGGATGCTTCACGGACTGAGCTACCCAGACACCCTTCAGAGGTGGGATTTTAACTGCAGTCTCTCTGGCTCATGAAGCTGTGTCCTTCCATTATCATACTGCCTGTTATCAACAGTTCCATTATCAACAGTACCTGCACTGTTGTCCAGCTGTTTTTTTGGACTGAGGTTTAAGACCCTGTATTTACCTCTGAAATTTTTAGTCTTGTTAAAATAGGCCTGTTATTCCAGGTGGTCAGAATCTTTTGTATTGTGAAGTTTTGTTATCCATCATATTGCCTATTCCTTCCTGCTTCGTGTCATGTATAGAATTGATAAGCAAACCTGTATCAATCATCAAAGTCACTGGTAAATGTAGTAAGTATACCTTTTTGAATATATTTGTTTATGTGGTTTATGTGTCTTTTTCCCTGCTCTAAGCCCCTAACACAATGTTCAGCACACATCAAACACTTAGTAAATATTGATGAATATTCATTCATGTAGATAAATAAAAATAAATAGATTAGGACCAAAGACTGAACCAATGACTTATCACAGTTAGCCCCTTTCTTTTATATATATGTATATTTTTGTTTATACATATAATTGTATTTATTATACTACTTATTATTAAGATTTATTTTTGGGAGGGAATCCCAAGCAGGCTCCATGCTGTCGGCACAGAGCCTAATGCAGGGCTCGATCTCACAAACCATGAGATCATTTCCTGAGCTGAGATCAAGAGTCGGATGTTTAACCAACTGAGCCACCCAGATGCCCCTATTAGTTCCTTTCTTATTAACACCAGTTCATACCGTAACCAGCATTCTTCAGATGAGATTATTTTACTGGTTCGTAGTCTCTCTGATTATGTTGGAATCCAATTATGACAGCTTCATCTTGTCTACCGGGATATTTGGAGTGGTCTTTTCAGAGGCCTTCCTAGGTCCAGATATCCTGTATCCTATATCTGGTTCTTCTTTGATCAAGGAAGAAATGCAGTTATTCTCACGACTCCTTCTTAAACTATAGTGGCCTCTTAGGATTAATACTCAAGACTGCCATATACAGTTGTGCAGGTTGTGCGCTGCCCAAGAGGCCACATCTGAGGGGGTTTTGTTTGGATCATAGGCATCATGAATTTACTTTTGTAGTGACGATTTTCTGGCAGACAAAGGTAAAATGTCTTGGGTCAACCTAATCAATGTATTACAACAATTTTCTAAGGAAAGGAAGTAAAATGTCTCCAGGAGGGGGTATAGTTTTCTAATTGCACAGAAGTGACATGTGGTCTGGAATGGCCCACATGCCACCTTTCCTGAACAAAACCTCTGTCCACTAGGCTGTAGAATCCATCCTTATTCTTATCTTTGGAAATCAAATATTTTGGAAATCTGGTAACATGTGTTGGGTTGGCCCAATTTTTCAGCACCTCTTCCTTTTCCAGGAGTTCTTAGATATCACCAGAAATGAAACCACAGAGCCTCTGTTACTCAGAAGCTAGCCTCCATAACTCAGCCAGCTTTTAGGAAACCATGCCAGATTTTACCTGTTGGTTGACATGAGGGCTCTCTAGCGATGCCGGTGAATCCAGGTGGCTGTCCCTCGTATATAGAATGAAGCAACATGACACTGTTGATTGGTGCAGTTAACAAAAAGGACTCTGAAGCAGGCATGCTGTTTCCATCTTCCTTGTGTTGTCTTTCTCCTCTCTCACAGGCTCTCTCAGCTTTTACTATCCCTCCCTCGTGGGCTTGCCACGCCCCACAACACTGGTATCCAGTGCGTCCATTCTCAAAAACAGGCTGAACAAGAGCACGTTGTATGTGAAGGTTAAGGTTATTATAGCAGAAGGAAAACAAAGGAAAAACTCCCAGGAGTAACCAATGAGCATGAAGGTTACAGTTTGAAGACAGTGGAGGTGACTGCCAGTTCTCTCATTGACCAAGGTGGCATGCATGGAGGTGAGGGAGACAACCCGTCCATAATAGCAGTTATCCTGCCTGCTTATGTGATCAGCTGCGGCCACCTAACAGTACAGTCACACAAAAAAGCCACTTTCGATGACTCGGTGTCTTGTGGAGACCTCAGTTTGGCCCAGGGGCATCTTGACTGTAATGCGATTTTTAAAAGGAATTGAGGCTTCCGAACCCAGCTGGTTCCCCTGTAGGAGTCCTGAGTTTTCATCTTCCAGTAAAGCCTAATCTGTCTTCGAAGTTTGGAACTTTGCCCCCCTCCTTTTGGAAGGGAGGACCTGTAAACCTCCCTCTTTGGCAGCCTTGCACATTATTTCCAAAACTCGTGAAGTTGCAGAACGTCATTAGCCGGCAAAATGTGCATTGGCTTCGTATGCCAAAGAGGCCCCCTCCCCACTCCTGGCCATCTCCCTTTTTTTTTTTTTTTTTTAACCCATCAGCTTACATACTCTGTTTGTCAGCAGGACTTGGCCATGTGGTTTGGTGCTTATTTTAATGACTGCCAGAGCTCACCGCCCCGCAGCTGGGAAAATGAGAACAGAAGTCTGCTCTATGTGCTCCATTTTGGCCCAGAGACGGTACTTCAGGGCCAAATTGCGGTTGTTCTGGCGCTTCTGCTAAGTGAATGGCCCCATGTAGCCTGCGAGAAATTGAACTCAAAGTGCTCCTAACCCTTAGCACTTGTTCCTCTGGACTTGCCCTTGATGACCTATAGCAGGAGACCATCCGTTTCATTTTAATTAAACCTCTGCTGTGACTGCAGTGCTCCTTTGAGGGAGGTGAGGCTTACACAAGGCACGTTTGAGATGGAGAAAGTTTTCACAGTGAGCACGGAGAAGGGCAGCCGCATTAGGCAGGCAGCGTTGGCTAATGTGAGGTACGGGGCATGTGTTGACAATCTGAGGGCACTACCACTTAGGCTGACTGCGCCAGGCCCCTGAACAGGCACATCACGCCCTTTCTCATTTAGCTCTCCCAACAACCTCACGGGTTGGCTGGAATTATCCTTTTTTTACAGATGAGGAAATCAAGGCACAGGGGATGAAGTTACCCGCCCAAGGCTCCTCAGCCAGTGAGAGGTGGAATTGGGAACTCATGCTTGGGTCTCTCTGAAGACCGGGCTCCCCACTGTCACATTAACATCCTTTCTCTGAATGACTGGAAGTTCCCCTGCCCTCCCCAAACAAACAAACAAACAAACAAAACCCCAACAACATACAGGGGAAAGTCAGAGCAAGGCATTTTTATTAGAACAGTTAGGCTAGTCTGTTTCTCTGCTGTCCCTCCAAGGGTTTAGTTTCCCTGAAGACAGGTTTGTTTGTTTCATCACTGTGATTTTTGTTCATTTTCTACCAGTTGACTTCTTCATTTCCAGAAATCCTACCCTGGCTTAATATCTGCTGCATCCAATCCTATTGCCTACCCTCCCTTGGAGGGAGACCAGTTGGACAGACTCACCAGGGAGCGTTCCTGGTCCAATTAATTACATAAGCAGTAAAGCCAAAATACTTCCGTCTTCAGCATCTTTAATAACAAATGCCAGAAAAGTTTATGGAAATGATATTTCTTTTATACTTATTTAGAGCAATGAGTTTCTTTTCACCAAAGCTAGATTTTAAATAGGTCATCTGTTAACTATTAAGTGAATACAGGAAGGTTCTGTGTAGGATCATTATAGCTTGAATATAGGGCTTTCGATTTTACTTTTTTTGTTCAGGTATAGTATGCATATGGTAAAGTACATTAATCGTAAATATATAGCTCATGGGTTTTTGCATATGTATGTGCTCTGAAACCACCTCCCAGCTCAAGGAAAATGGAATGTTTCCAGCTCCCCAGGAGGCTTCTTACTGCCCCTTTCCAGTCAGTAGCCCCATCCCACCCTGTAATTACTATTCTAACTTCTTTCACGTAATTGGTTTTGCCTGTTCAGTATAGCATAGGCTGGGTGTGTGCAGGCTCTAAAATTGTCTTCATATTTTATTTTGGAACAGTTTCAAATTTGCAGAAACCTTACAAGAATAAGACAGACCTCTCATATACCCTTCTCCAGAGATTCCAGGCAGATTTTGTCCCAGTAGCACCCTTTATGAAAGCAGAGTGTCAAGCCAGCATCACATGTTGCCCCCGGTCATCGTGTCTTTCTCTTTTACTCTGGAACAATTCCCTAGTCTTCTCTTGACCTTGACACTTTTTTTTTTTAATGTTTATTTATTTTTGAGAGAGAGAGAGAATGTGAGCAGGGAAGGGGCAGAGAGAGAGAGAGACAGAGAGAGAGGCAGACACAGAATCGGAAGCAGGCTCCAGGTTCTGAGCTGTCAGCACAGAGCCCATCATGGGCTCAAACTCATGAACCAAGAGATCATGATCTGAGCCGAAGTTGGACGCTTAACCGACTGAGCCACCCAGGTGCCCCAAGATCTTGACACCTTTGAAGATTGTAAGCCAGTCTCAGTCATTTTGTAGGATGTTTTCTAGTTTGGGTTTACCTAACGTTTCTTCTCAATGAGACCCACGTCATATGCTTTCAGCGGAGTGGTATGGATGTTTGTGCTTTTCACTGCATTCTATCAGATAGCATATGTATCTGTGTCCCATTGCTGCTGGTGTTGACTTCAATCCCTGCATTAAGATGGTGTCTGCCAGATTTTGTCACTGTAGAGTTACTTTTTCTCTCCTTTGAAATTAATAGTTGTTTTTTTTTGTTTTTTTTTGTTTTTTTTTTTTGGTGGAGAGATACTTTGAGACTGTGGATGTAGGCCTTTGACTTCTGTACCTATGGGAATACTTTCAGGAAGAAAGATCTATACTAACTTTATACTTGGTTGGGTGAGATTTCATTTCAGTTGATTTGTACATGCATATCTCTTATCCACTAAGATCTTAGTCCTAAAAAACGATAACAGATTTATTTCTAAGTCATATGGCATATTTCCAAGTGTTCTTCATGATTGCTTGCTCTAATCTCCATATTCCATTGTAATAAGCTTGGAGTTTGTCTTTCCAGTCATAGAAGCCTGGGTTATTTCTTTCTCTTGGTTCTTTTATGGGAAGGTACCCATAAAAGGTTTCTAGAACTCATCTTAGTAACATTTGGGAGCCGTTCTGCAAGTGATTATGGTGTATTGAGAGGGATATGAGCCAAGATCTGTATCTGTAGAATTTACAATCAGGTTGATGGAGGTAGACAGATCAGCAAAGAGCTGAACAGTAATACTAAATGTAGAGGTAGTTTAGAGACAGAAGTGGTTAACCAAAGCCAAGGGAGAAGAGAAAGCAATGGGTAAAGAGAGTGAAAGGGAGCTCTGGGAAGGCTTTATGGAGCAAATAACCTCTGAGCTGGATTTTGAAAAGTGCCAGTCACAGGAGTAGGGATGCCTATCAGACACAGGGAGCTGTTTGTTCAGGGTTGTGGAGGCAGGACAACAGGTGTGTTAGAGGGGCACCAAGCAGCTGGATGTTTCTTCAGCATCAAGTCACAGGTGAAGAGTGGCGGGGCCACCAGGGTGGCCCCAGAAAAGTTGGGAGGCAGTATCAGGGATCAAGGAAAAAGTAGGAAGGAAACCATCAGAGGTGTGGTAACATGCCTGTTTTGCATGTGCATTGCCACTAATGCCATCTTCTTGCATGTTATGAGCTTCAGTAAATGTTAACTGAACTTCACGGTAGCTTACTGATGCTGATATATGTGTGTGTGAGTGCTCGTATAGACTACGTTTTCCAGTTCATAAAGATGTATTTGCAGCATCACAAGGTTTCTCTCATGGACCAGCAACTGTAACCTTGCAACCTGCTTCACCCAAATAACAGGTTTGGAAGATCATCTAGTCTGAGGGTCTGCAAACTACAGCCTGCAGGTCAGATCCTGACCCACACCTTTGTGTGTGTGTGTGTGTGTGTGTGTGTGCGCGCGCGCGCAGTCCATAAGCTAAGGATTGTTTGTACATTTTTCAAGAGTTGTAAAAAAGAAGAAGAAACTATGACAGAAACTGTTTTGGCATGAAATGACTAAAATATTTACTGTCTGGCCCTTGTCAGAAAAAGCCTGCCAAACCCTGGGCTCGTCTGACTGCCTGATACAGTAAACCTTTGTACAATATGACTTGGCAAATAATCATCTTAATATATGCTTGAACACTTCCACTAATGGAAAATTCATTATCTCTCTGGCCAATCTGTTTCTTATTTGGACAATTCAGGCTATTAGTAATTTGTAAAGTCTGCTGTAATTTGTCTCATTACTGCCTCCATATAGTGGCCCTTTTTGAGGGGAAGGGAACTATTATTTCATGTCAACATTTACTGAGCTCCTAATATATTCTAGGCAGTGTGGTAAGTGCTGAAGAAAGATGAATAAGACATGATTGTTGCATCAGAGATCTCTCAGGTGTTATTTCTTGGAACCAAAGCAGTTGTGCTGATAGTCTTATGTCTCCTTCATTCCCCATCTTGCCATTGGGTTAGGACTTTTTTCTTTAATTATTGTATTTATTTCTGTATTGTTGTTCTACATACACAAAATTCATTGTATTTTGAACACAAAATTCATTGAAGTCTGAACACAAAATTCAAAGGGAATAGGGCCAGACAGTTTAAAATAACTCTCTCCACACCCCTGTCTCCCGACTCCATAGCTTCTTTCTTGGGAGGCAAGCACTATTACCCATTTCCTGTGGGGATTTGACTTTGAAGAATAGCACTACCCAAGGTTTAGGACCATTTGGACAGAAACTTTTGGTAAATATTCAGACAGTGGTATTTTTTGAGCTTGTCCTTATGTAATTTGCTGAGTGTGACTTAGTTTTATTTTCATAAAAGCCTAAAATTTGCACCACTTTTGGGTGGTAGACACAGCCCCAAAAGGGTTTGTATTGCTTAACCACCCATCTGCGATTTCAGTTTAACCTTGGCTGGATGTTTTGGTTACTGCTGGGATTCTTTTCCATTACAGCATTGAATCTTCATCAAATCCTTTCCTCTTTCAGTGGAAGTGACACAATCCCATCTTGTGTAACTCCTGGGTTTCACATCCCAGATATGATAGAAATAGTCTGAAATAAAGTTAACTCACACTTATATTGATGCCTCTGTCAGTTTCTTTCCTGGAATATGTCCGTATGTAGTGTTGAGGTATGATGAAAGTCATATTTTAACTTTCTAAGCTAAGCAGAAGCTAGAATTCTGACCTTGGGGATATATAGGCAAGCCTTAATTTTCATGAAGCAGGTGATGTTTGGATATAGGTTAGTTACACATAAATGACTTTGCACCTGTAACTTACTGCTCCCTCCAGATTTCTATTCTGATCATTTCCTCTTAAATCTTCCCTTCCAGCTTAAGGAAGATGGCAGCATGACATAGATGTATAGGTTCCTAAGTGATACATTTATACTTGCATATCATATTTAGATGTTTCCAGCAAATTCCCCATCACGTGTTGCTGCTGCTGCTGCTGCATAGGACCCTTCTGTTTTCTGAGCCTGTCAAGCAGGAGTTCAGCAGCTGAATACCAACCACATCCTCTTGTGAAATAGGCTCTTGGGTTCTGTTTGAAATTTCTCAAAGATCAAATAAGTCAGAAAATGTTTGAAGGATGTGCCTTTTATGTAGATTACTGTCTTAGTATGCCTGTCGGTTATCTTCTAAGTGGTCTTCCTGAATCACTTTTTCTCAGCCACTGAAGTGCTGTACAGAAGAGTTTTCTCTTTTGTTTCTGGCGCTGGTAAAATTCCATCTTGATGACCTCAGTAGGTCATCAAGATGATGGTGAGTTCCTGTTAACCTTTAAGAGTAAGTTGTGGATGACTAAAGCATTTAGGGACCTGATGACCCATCCCGTGGAGGATCTCAGAGATCCATTTGTACCACTGTCTGCACTGTGTTGATTTCCTTCCATATTGGACGATTACTCTGGCCATGACCTTTTTCTTTTGACCCTGTTGGAGAGGAGGTTAGTATATAAATGTTTTTCAAAATGGTTATTGTTTTTAGCATATGTGGGGCTGATGGGTAATATTCAGGCTCTGAAAAGGGGTGTCTTCTTTCAAGGCGATACACTATAGTGATGAGAGTTGGGGCTTTGCCGCCAGTCAACCTGGGTTATAATCTCAGCTCTTCTACTCCCTAACTGAGTGACTTTGGGCAAGTGACTTGATATTTCAGTGTCTCCATTTCTGTTCTGTAAAGTAGGCACAATGCAACCACTTTGGGGTTGTCATCAGATAATATGTAGAATGTTTAGTGCTTGGCACAGAATAAACATTCAATTAGAACAGTTACTACTACTACTGCTGTTATTTAAAAAGTTTTTTAGGGGCGCCTGGGTGGCTCAGTCGGTTAAGCGTCCGACTTCAGCTCAGGTCACGATCTCACGGTCCGTGAGTTCGAGCCCCACGTCGGGCTCTGGGCTGATGATGGCCCAGAGCCTGGAGCCTGCTTCCGATTCTGTGTCTCCCTCTCTCTCTGACCCTCCCCCGTTCATGCTCTGCCTCTCTCTGTCTCAAAAATAAATAAACGTTAAAAAAATATTTAAAAAAATAAATAAAAAGTTTTTTAAAAGGTATGATAAAAAAAGTAAGTATGATTCATGATGGCAAATCCTGTAATGGAAGTTTTCATCTGTCATTACAGAGAAGGGGGCCATTGATGCCCACTGACTGTGGGCATTAATGAGAGCTTCATCAAGAATCTTAGTAGATGAGAGGAATTTCCCTGGTAGAGAGGGGGAGAGGTCTCCTAGGGAAAGGTGAAAGGCTAGGAAACTCTCTGTGGAGTAAAGCCAGTAAGATTTTGTTTGTTTAAACAAGGGAGCCCCCTGCACAGATCAGATCTGGTGGCAACGTGACAACTTGTTTGGAGAAGACAGGGACAGAAGGCAGTGACCTGTGAGCATATTACTGCAGGAGCCAAGGTGTGAGATGGTGGGCCTGATGTGTGGCGGGGAGGACGGAGAGAAGAGAAGCTGACTTGGACAGGAAGCACGAAATCACATGTTTGGAATATGGACTTTGGGTCCTTGTCCTCTTCCCTCTTCCACTTTCCTACCTGTATGTCCTTCTGTGGACTTCTTACCTCTCTCAACCTCAGTTTCTTCCTCTTTAAAATTGGAACTGTCACTTCCTAGGGCTTTTTGGAGGAGTAAATTCAGGTGCACACCCTGCTGTGGTGCCTGGTCCCGGTCAATGCTGAGTAGCTGTCGCTGTCATCTTCGTCTCATTCCGGAGGCCCGTTTAAGTTTGAACCTCTAGCAATTAGTGATTTATTGAATGTGAGAGAGAGGAAAATTGAAGATGACTTTGAGGTTTCGACCTTGGATGTAGGTGGTACTATTATGTAAACTAGGACATGCAGGAAAAGGGGCAGAATTTTGCAAAAAGAAATGTTTAGTTTGTATTTGTCAAACTTGAGACGTCTCTGAGAAATCCAAGTCCTGGCTTTAGTATACGTGTTGCTAAAGCGAGCACATCCAAGTCCTGGCTTGCTTGCCTTATTTATTTATTTATTTATTTATTTAAATTTATTGTCAAATTGGCTTCCCTACAACACCCATTGCTCATCCCAACAAGTGCCCTCCTCAATGCCCATCACCCACTTTTCCCTCTCCCCTTCCCCCATCTCCTCTTCCCCTCAGTTTGTTCTCTGTATTTAAGAGTCTCCTTTAGGGGCGCCTGGGTGGCGCAGTCGGTTAAGCGTCCGGCTTCAGCCAGGTCACGATCTCGCGGTCCGTGAGTTCGAGCCCCGCGTCAGGCTCTGGGCCGATGGCTCGGAGCCTGGAGCCTGCTTCCGATTCTGTGTCTCCCTCTCTCTCTGCCCCTCCCCCGTTCATGCTCTGTCTCTCTCTGTCCCAAAAATAAATAAAAAACGTTGAAAAAAAAAATTAAAAAAAAAAAAGAGTCTCCTTTGGTTTGCCTTCCTCCCTCTCTGTAACTTTTTTTTTCCCTTCCTTTCCCCCATGGTCTTCTGTTAAGGTTCTCAAGATCCAAATATGAGTGAAAACATAAGGTATCTATCTTTCTCTGACTGACTGACTTCACTTAGCATAACGCCCTCCAGTTCCATCCACATTGCTGCAAATGGCCACATTTCATTTTTTCTCATTGCCAAGTAGTATTCCATTGTATATATAAACCACATCTTCTTTATCCATTCATCAGTTGATGGTAAGTCCTGGCTTTAAACTCACTTATACAGTTGACCCTTGAATAACTTGAGGAACAGGGTGCTGATCCCTATCCATGCCAACTTTTGACTCCCCCAAATCCATGTATAACTTCTGACTCCCCCAAAACTTAACTACAAATTATATATATTTCTCTTAATTCCAAAATCAGCCAAGTTGGGAAAACTGAAAGCTAGGTAATAATCTTGGCTCAAAACTCAGGCAGTAGGTGTGAACGATAGTCATAGTGTGACTCTTCATACCTTCTGCTGTAGAAATATTACTCTGTCTGGTCACAGGGATGGACAGTGATGGACAGGATGGAACATGAAGAGACCTCCCCCACTTCTGCTTTTCGGAAATATCAAGTTCTCTAGTGTTGTGCTGGAGGAGGTGTATCCCTGAGAGTGTGTGCAGGGGTAGGGGAGTTATAGTGTGTGCATGCCTGATTGCTGGGGGAGGGGTCAGAGGGAGATTTCAGGAGGAGAAATATTAAAATACATATATAGTAGAGTAAGATGCAAATTTTCCATGCATTTAAAAGATAAAAGATGAGATGTCAAAAAAAAAAAAAAATTCGGGTACTGTGGTTAGGTGGGCCAGAAACTTCTTTGTTCTCCTCAGGGGGGGTGCTCAAGTGCTTTCATTCAGAGCTGTGACAGGGCTTTGTGTTTCTGACCAGCTGGGCCTGGGTTTTTTACTTGTGAAGTTCTCCAGGATCACATAGGAGGGCACAAATTTCTGAGACTATGATTATGTCGAAGAAGGAGTAGTAGCACTTGTACACCAGTCAGACCGACTTGAACAAGAAAGGAAGATGCACAGAGGTGAAGGCCAGAAAGGCCTTAGAAAAAGGACTTCACTTAGAAAATCAGTTGTGTTGCCAGGAGGCTAAACTTGGCAACACGGGCACATTACTCAGGGTGGTTTTCAGTTATGTCTTCAGGTAGCCTGCATAGCTCCCATCATTTTTTGTTTGTTTTGATTATGCCTTATTATAAATGTTTTTTTTTTCTTTCTCACCACATTTGATGCCATTTTGCTGTGTTCTGTTTTGTTTTTTAGTAGGCGAGAAATAATGGCAGCAGCTACGGGGGATCCTGGGCTCTCCAAATTGCAGTTTGCTCCCTTTAGCAGTGCCTTGGATGTTGGATTCTGGCACGAGTTGACCCAGAGGAAACTGAATGAATATCGGCTGGATGAAGCTCCCAAGGACATTAAGGGATATTACTACAATGGTAGGAGACAGTTCACTCCGTATGCCATCATCTTCTGTCACCTTCTCTGCCCTCCAGAATAGGGTCAGCTTTCCTTTAGAAAGGGACACTCTTGTCTTGTATAATTAATGATCTTCACTGTTTTCTATTTTTACTTCTTGTCTTAATTTCTTTCGTTCGTCATTCTTTAAATTTGTTTATTTGCTTATTTTTATTTGAGTGTAGTTCAGCCACAATGTTATGTTAGTTTCAGGCTTACAACATAGCAATTCAACAAGTTTATACGTTATGCTGTGCTCACCACAACTGTAGCTACCGTCTGTCACCATACAACATGATCACAGTGACGTTGACTGTATACCCTATGCTGCACCTTTTATCCCCCTTTTACTTCCTGACTTTTGACCCAAGTTCATTTTCACTTCTTTCCCTCTGTTGTGGGGAAAAGAAAGGGAGTAGCGAGACCCCAGTTAATTAATCCCAAGAATGAATACTGATTACCTAGAATTGCTGGGGGAGGAGATTAGAAATCATTTCCCCCAGTGAATCTTTCTTTTTTTTTTTTTTTTTTTTTTTTTTTTATTCTTGACAAATTTCTGAGATTCAGAAAAGCTGTGACATCTTCTGCTAAGTCCCTGTTGAGTATGGATGACCAGAATTGCACAGGGCAGTTTGGGCTCAAGAAAAAGAACAAAATTATTCACAAACGTTTTAGTTATGAATGCTGCTATTACTGACTCATAATGGAAAATGTGATAATGCTTCTGTCCAGGTGATTCTGCTGGGCTTCCAGCTCGCTTAACATTGGAGTTCAGTGCTTTTGACATGTGAGTATTTTTTTTTTTTCTTAAAATCTAAAAGTGTTTGCTTTTTGTGAGGAATGAGCATTCTTAACTTTGCACATAGGTGGACCACAGGGAGAAGTGGGGGAGCCCCCGGGAGCAGGGCCAGGTCCTTGATTCTTTTGTCCCCACTATAGCACAGAGACAAGTGTTAGATGCTTAGGACTATCAGATATATTATTTTCAGCAGGTAATTATCAGAGCCTGTTAGGTCCAAGTATCATCTAGATTAATTGAGATTTAGATAATATCCCACCTGCTTTTGATTTTAGTTAGTATTTTGTGATCCTTTATTGGTACTTCTTGACTTACTCCTTTAGATGCCTATCCATGGGCATCAGTGAACATATTTATTAGACTACTGTATACAAGCCACTGTGTAAGGCATTATATTATGGGAATACTCAAAGAAATATGACATATCCCCCAAAGGGTCTTTTTTCCCTGGTTGAAGGCCACAGGGAACACTGGAGAGAAGACAGACATTCATTAACTTAATTATGTGGGTGTTTTCACATACATAATCCTTTTCAGACCTGCCAGATGTGAATAATCTCTATTTTTTCAGACAAGGAAACAATGGGTCAGAAGGTAAAGTGGCTTGCCCAAGGTCACATGTGGCTAAATTTAGGAAGCAGGGATGAGAGAAAAGTGAAGTAATTTCTGAGGTTGTAGTCTTAGTAGCTGGGGGCATTTTATTATCTTCTACAGAGATAGACCAGGAAGTGGATACAATTTTAAGAAGAGGTAAGCTTGGTTTAGAACCTGTTGAGTTTGAGATGACATCATCTGGTAGAAGTGCCCTGGAGGCACTGGAGTCAAGGAGGAAGAGTCATCCAGGTAGAGGAGTCGTGAGGCCATGAGAGAGGAAGACTGTTGTGTAAGAAGAACAAAGGACCAGAACAGGGAATGGATCTGATTGGGGAGTCTGCAAAGGAAGACACGGAACTAGCAGAGTAGGCAAGAACTGTCGCAGAGGAAGAACCAGAAAAGCGTTACAGAAACCAAAGATGTATGCTTTCAGGAAGGAAAGAGATGATCAACAATATCAGAAACAGAAAGGTCAGAGTTCAGTGCAAGGGTCATTGGATTTGTTGATTAGGCCCTTTGCAGTTCTTGAGAATTGTTTCCCAAAGTGAATTTTACACAGAAGGGTGGAGCAGAAACCGTGTTGAGGGGCTATAAGACAATTAAAGGTTGAAGAATGGAAAGCTTCAGAGTGGTCAACGTTTTTTGCTTTCTCCACATTAGCAGTATCAAGTTGCAGGATGTGGGGAAGTCCACGTGGTCTTTGTAAGTACCGCTTGGCTTTTCAGAGTAGCAGTAGTCAAAGACTAGGGTGTTCCGAGTAAAGTATCCCTAGAATATATCTTTTATTTTTATTTGTTTGTTTATTTATTTATTTTTGGCTTTTTAAGTTTTTTTTTTTTTTTTAATTCCAGTTAGTTAACATACAGTGTTGTATTAGTTTCAGATATACGATGTAGTGAGTCAACCTGGTGCTTGCCGTGCCAAGTGTACTCCCCAGTCCCCATCACCTATTTAGCCCATGCCCTTATCCCCTGCCCCTCTGGCAATCATCAGTTTGTTTTCTATAATTAAGAGTCTGTTTCTTGATGTCTCTCTCTCTCTGTCTCTCTTTTTTATCCCCTTTGCTCATTAATTTTCTTTCTTAAGTGCCACATATGAGTGAAATCATATGGTATTTGTCTTTCTCTATTTCACCTCCCATTATACTCTTTAGCTTTATCCATGTCATTGCAGATGGCAAGATTTCATTCTTTTTTATGGCTAAATAATATTCCATCATATATATTATATATACAATATTATATATACATACCACATCTTCCTTATCCATTATATCCAATTATCCACACACACACACACACACACACACGTGATGGACACTTGGGCTGCTTCCATAATTTGGCTATTGTATAATGCTGCTGTAAACATAGGGGTGCATGTATCCCTTTGAAACAGTGTTTTTGTATTCTTTGGGTAAATACCCAGTAGTGTGATTGGTAGATGGTAGGGTAGTTCTATTTTTAAGTTTTTGAGGACCCTCCATACTGTTTTCCACAGTGGCTGTACCAGTTTACATTCCCACCAGCAGGGCATGAGGATTCCTTTTCTCCATATCCTTGACAACACCTGTTGTTTATGTTGTTGATTTTAGCCTTAGAATGTATTTTTTAAATCTCTCCAAAAGTCAATGCATTTGATTCCTGTATATCAAATTGCAAAATTTAATTGCATAAGATAAATCCAAGATGATATTAGCCCTTTCCTCTATAGCAGGTAAGTCAGAGATTTGATATGAGATAAATAATACCCCATACTTTGAGGGGAAAGAATGGCTTAGGATAAATAAAATGCAGTCTTGATAAAAATATATTAGTCTTTATACCTTTAAAAGGTATGTGTTGGTGTTTCTTGTTCTCTTCAGAGGTTTCTTGCTCTGTAATAAATTCCTTGTGATTGCTTGTCAGAACAAATCAAATCCTAGTAATCGGTCTCTTGTTATGGTAGAGACTAACTTACCTTTGAAGCAATTGCAAGATAATAAGGAAAAGAACCAGCAGAGTACAAGCATTAAATTATCTGAAGATGATCAAGGGAGTATATCAACAGTGTAGTTTTAATGTGATCTGGAGAATCTAACATTCCTTGCAAGCTAGACTTGCTCCCACCTTTATTCTGACACTAGACTGGTTTTAATGAAGATTTTAATAGTTTTATCCTTTGGAACAATCAACTATAGAAAAACCTGTTCACAGAAGTTAGGTTTGATCAGATAACAAAATCCAAACATCTTATACTTGAGTGATCCAGAAATTTTGGTTGAAGGAGATAAGAAAATCTGTGATCGTGCAGGTATGACTTTTACATAAATTGCTCTATTTGGTCATATTTTTTCATTGTGCTGTTGAATACTCACAGTGTGCAAGGCTGTGTGGTGGGCCCTTTCGGGGATGAGCAGGAATGAGACATGGCCCCAGTGGTGGAGCTGGACCTGGAAGGCCTGTATCTACATTGGATTAACTCTGTTACCTAGGATAAGTCTTTTTAGTTTCTTCCTCTTCAGTTTCCTCATCTCGAGTGCTTGGCTTCTGATGTTCCTTCTGCTTTTAAAAGTCTGTGATTTTCTGAATCTCTCTGTCTTAGGATGATTGGTGCTTTGGTCTTAGTATTTGTGTCCCTGCCCAAATTCGTATGTTGAAAACCTAATGCCCAAGGTGATGGTATCAGGAGGTGGGGCGTTTAGGAGGACGTTAGGTCAGGAGGCAGACCCCTCATGAATGGGATTGGTGCCTTATAATAGACCCCCAGGCGGCTAACCCGCCTCTTCCACCCCTTGAGGTAGACTTGGGCAGTCTGTGATGGGAACAGGGCTTTCACCAGAACCTGACCATGCTGGCACCTTGATCTTGACTTCCAGCCTCTAGAACTATGAGAAATAAATTTCTGTTGTTAATAAGCCACCTGGTGGGTGGCATTTTGTTGCAGCAGACCAAACAGACTAAGGCAGCTAGGGAGTTTAATGAAAGTGCTTGGAGCTCCACAGAAGAAAGGAGTTCTTCGTATCCAAATTATTTTCATTATTAATCTTCCTTTGTTTTTATTGCTGTTCATTGGCTTGGTTTGTAGGGCAAATCTATAAATTTATTCATCAGACACTGAATGTCTCATAAGTGCAGGATGTGTAGGTGTTAGGAACACAAAGACTTAGGAAACACAGAGCTCTGGATAGAGGTAGAAAACAAATATTTGCATTGTAGTGTGCTCTGTGCTGTAATACATGTGAAGAGGTGATCGTTATTTTGGAAATACTTATTGATTGCTTCCTCTGTGTTGTAACAATAGAACGTGGTAGGCACTGGGCATGCAGAGAAGAATAAGACACAGCTGAAAAGCTCTCAGTCCTAGTACTCGTTTATAGATGCCAGGCATGTCTCAGCTTCACGTAGCCCCAGATCAATCCCTTATCCTTGGAGTCCCCGGAAGCCTAATGGGGACTCTCTGCCAGCAGTTAGCACCGTAAGATCCTCCTCTCTACACATATTAGGCTCAGTTAGTGGTGAAGTAGTATTTTGTCAGGCATCAACTGTCTTTCACTGGAGGTTGCTGTCTTTGGGTAGGGTGTACTGCTGAACCAGTCCCACAAGTGTAATGGCCCAAACACAAAGGAGGTTTATTTCTTGCCCACTTAATAGTCCAGTGTTCTGGACTATGGCTGCCTCATTCTGGAGGGCTTACTTGAAACTGAATTGTCAGGGGCACCTCGTTGGCTCAGTGGAGCATGTGACTCTTGATCTCAGGGTCATGAGTTCAAGCCTCACATTGGGTGTGGAGCCTACTTAAAAAAAAAAAAGAAAAATGACAGGGCGCCTGGGTGACTCAGTCGGTTAAGTGTCCAACTTCAGCTCAGCCCATGATCTCACAATTCGTGAATTTAAGCCCCATGTTGGGCTCTGTGCTGACAACGTGGAGCCTGGAGCCCACTTCGAGTTCAGTGTCTCCCTCTCTCTGCCCCTCCTCTGCCCCTGCTCACACTCTGTCTCTCTCTCTCAAAAATAAATAAACATTAAAAAAAAAAAAGTAAAAAAAACCCAAACAAACCAAAAAACTGAATTGTCACTTTACCTTGCCGGGTAGAGACATGCTTCCCTTCACTTAGGTTAATTGGTAGGAGCATGAGGGCTTACCTGTCTTATAAGGAAGACTGGGAAACATGGTGCCCAGCTACAAGCTGCACATATGTACTCTATTTCTGTTTAAAAAGAAAAGAATAGATTTTGGTGGACATTCTCGGCATAAATGTGAAACTGACTTATTAAAAAAAGTTTTCGTTTCTCTGGGCTTTCCCTTGAGGAACTTTGTAGTCATAAAAAGTATTTTCTTTTCTAAGCCTCAAGTTGGACATGATTAGGGCATAACCTTTGCCCTTAAAAAAAAAAAAACTTAAAAAAATAGTTAAGGAATGTAAGATTCGTAGGCAAAATCATCTGGGACACAGGCTCTTAGTCTCTGTTAACTCCTTAGCCCCTAACACGTCTGATGTGTGCTAGTTGCTCAAATAACTTGAAATCTTGAAAGCAGTCTAAATGCATGGCTGTCAAAATGGGATGTGGTGCGGGTGGTCGAGAGACACCGGTGGACTCTGTTAGAACATGTTGCAAACAGAAACTCACAGATTATTAGGGAAAGCAGAGATACTGGCACATGCCCCCAGGCTGAGTATGACTTCCTAGGTTCCTTGGGCATGCAGAGCTGTGCGTGTGGAGCAAAGGTTCCTCCAGGTGTGAAGAACAGCCTCTGTCTTTCTTTTGGGGGATTTATCCTGTCGTGGCCACCACCCTGCCTGTGTGTTCTGGAAGCTCTGGCCACATGCCTGCCTTTGGCCAGGTGTAAATAACAGGTGCAAACCAGCTTCAGTACTTTCCACAGTAAGCACCGTGAGACTGAGTGAAGTGAAGGCCAAGTTTCTAGAAGTAGCATCCCCAAGCAGGCCCAAGCTAGAGGCCTTTCTAAGATCAATCCTTTACCTGGTTAGTCTATATATCATTGTGAATTCACTATTGGCTTTACTATATGGGGAAGATTTCTAATTCTGATCTCCTAGCAGCTTTATTTAGATATAATTTATATACCACAAAATTCACCCTTTTAAAATGTGTAATTCAGCAGTTTTTAGTGTATTCACCAGGTTGAGCTGCTGCCATCACCAATTTCAGAACATTTTCATCATTCTGGAAAGAAAGCCTAACCCCATTAGCAGTTACTCTCCCTTCTTCCCTTCTCCCACCCCTGTCCCCCGCCCCCTCCCCCTAGCCTGGCAACCACAATCTGCTTTCTGTGTATGGATTTGATTATTCTGGACATTTCATATCAATGGAATTGTAGGAAACTAAACTAATATGTATCTAGGATCCAGGATTTGGACCAAATTCTCTTGTTTCCAGGTCCATGGCTCTTTCCACTCCTCATCTGAGCCACTTCTGCGCAGAACAAGTGAACTTGAACTTGGAGAGATTGGCAGAATGGCTTTCCCTCCCACTATCACCCTTTAAATTTATTTCCTTGGCCACATCCCCTGGTAGAGCTTTACTCATGAAAAGTTCTCCTTTGAGACTTCGGTTGTCCGCTCTGATTAACTTGCATGAGTACTGATGTTCTAGGAGCCTGGCCAGTGTGCTGGCAGTTGCTCAAATTCTTGTGATGACACTTTGATACTGCATTCACACACCTGGGACATTCGGGCACTTAGGAAGAAGGGTACCTTCCTCTTGTGCTAGTATCAGATTAGCTCAGAGGTTTGCTCCTTCTGTTTCAGCAGTAATTTCTTGAAGCCGAGTCTGAATGTAGAAGGCCTAATGTGCCAACCACTGTGCTTCCTTCCTCCTCCCTCTAGGCTGAGTTTTGCCCCTTTTTGATGTCTCTTTCTCCTTAAGACTGTCTTTGATGTCCTCCTATCACATGGCTGAAAAATATTTTATTAGAGTAGCATTGTGAGAAGCAACCTGTTTGCTGACTTGTCACCCTCCAAGGGAAGGCTCTGACCATGTAAAGTTACTTTTTCCCCAGGATTTGGCATTTGAGCCCCACAGACAGCATTTGGCAGAGCCCTCTGCCCCCATTGCACCCCTCCACACCTCTTCTAGGTTTTGATCTTCTGCTTGCAGCCCTTGTGGACCCAGTTTTACACAGACTCCAAGTGAAGAGACACAAGGTCTTTGAAACCACACAGCTCCCGTCAGTGCAGTCATTAAAAATGTATATTCTCTCTGCAGTAGTTGTAATTGACAACAATATTAGGCGTATGTAACCTCTGAAACACAAATCAGTCATTTCAGAGAAGAGACCAGATGTTTCCACATCTGAATTTGTATTCAGAAGTAACTCATCTTCTGCTCCCCTGATTTTGACTATAAGGGGACAGTGTAGAGTGCGACACACATGTGACACAACAGATTGGTAGGTAGCCCAGGTATGACACATATTGTCTGTATGACTCAGACGACCACCAGGAGTTTGCTTAGCAGCAGCTCTGCATGAAACCTGTTTGGGCTGGGGAGGTCTGGGGACAGTCAGAAGAAGGAGACGAGTTCCCTGCCTGCAGGGAGCTTGCTATCCTCTAGTTAGGTGTATATGACAATCTAAAATGGGACGCTCAGTTTCCTGTGCCAGCCATTACCAGAGGAAATGGGAGGGGCCTCCTGGAAAGAAAGGGTTTGGAGCAGAGCCTTGAGGCCTGGGAGGGTTTGAGTGGGGAGTAGGCAGTAGGCAGCCCGGTACCTAGGAGTGGGCTAGTTCTGGCTTTAGATTCCAGCTCTGCCTATTTTTATGTGACCTTAGGCAAGTTACTTAAAGCTTTAACTGAAAGAAAAAGCTGTTAAGAAAATTCAAACATTGTGTAGTTCTTGGCACAGTAGAAGTTCAATGAATGATGCTTCCCTTTCGGGTTAAAGATGGGAAAGAGTAAAAACTAGGACATCAACTTATACTGGAGGAGGGGCAGTGGAAGAACAACATGCCAAGAGATTAGGGTAAAGGGAATATAGAGGCTTTGTGTGTGTGTGTGTGTGTGTGCGCGCGCGCGCACACGCGTGCGCAGTGCCTATTTTTAGTTCCTAAGCGAGGATATTCATCTTTTCCCAAAGAAATGTGTGATTGATCTTCTCTTTGCCCTACAGAGCACTGTCTTTTGTCTCCCAATGCTGTCCTGGCTGTGCCTGCCTAACCATGTTTCTCCTGTGTCCAGGAGCGCTCCCACTCCAGCCCACTGCTGTCCGGCTATTGGAACACTCTTTAACACCAACACACTCGAGGCTTTCAAGGCCGCAGATAAGAAGCTACTTTTGGAACAAGCAGCAGACGAGGTTAGCTGGGAAAAGATGATGTATGTATTCTGTTTTCCGTGGTCTCGGTAGGCGCAGTGTCTCTGATCAGGTGCATGCGTCTGTCATGGAAACTAGCATATAGTCGGTACTTGAAGATAGTCGTGGGCTTTGGTTTATATCCCCAGCTCTCCTGCGTTGGTGGGAAAGTCAGGGAGAAGATATTCAGGCTCTCAGCTGGGGATAGGCAGGAGTTTCATCGCAGGGCAGTTGTGAAAGCTTTGCTGTTGCTCTCTAATTAGCATTCTGAAGCAGCTTGACCTGTCCCTGAGAGTTCTATTCCTGTGTCTGCATGGCCTTGGGTTCTCTGTTCTTTGTGCTCCTTGGCTTTCCAGTCCAGTCCTAAGCACTGTAATGCTCTCTGAAATGATCGCATAGTCTCTCCAGTATACTTCGGGCTAAATATAAACTATTCCATCTGATTTACAAGGCACCTGTGGCCTGGCCTCTGTGGTCTCTGTGGCTTTTCTCTCCTGTCACTCTTGCCCTCACCTTCTCTGACCCTGTCGTAGCAAATCACTTATAATTACTCCACCTACTTTGGTTCTCACCTCTGTCCTTGGGACATGGTGTTCTCTCTGCCGGGAGTGTCTTTCCCTTAACTTGTTCATATCTGAGTTAGTGTGAGGAATTAAAATGGTAGGACAGTTTATCCCAATCCCCTCTAACCCACTTAATCGAGTGGTCTTCTCACTAGTCTTAAACAAAAGAGTCTTATTTATGTGGGTGCCATGGTCAGAGAAGGAAGTCTTCTGCCTTTGGTATCCCTTACATCCCTCGAGATGCATGTAGCTTGTGACCCAGGTGATGATGGTTGTCCTTGGCCTGCTACTCAACTGCTCCTGGGCTTCTGCTGTGGCTGCACATTTAAAAGGCTGTCTCCAAAGAGTTGGGTCAGGTCCTCATCCACCATCAAAAATCACAGATTGCTTCCCACAGAAATCCCACCCCTTGTCCTGGGGCTCAGCCTTCACCCCTGTCCACACTCCCCAGCAGTTCCCACCCTCTCAGTTTATCAGAAGCGGGGCCTGCTCTTCTCTGGTCCAGCTCCTCCAAGGTGATCATGTCAATAGCAGGAACTTCTCTTTGCTAATTTCCCTCTTCCACCCAGTGGCTCCTGTGGGTGCAACCGTTTGTCTTGTTTAGTAACACAAAGTATAGCAGCTAATCTTAGCTACTAAAACATCTTGTGATCAACAGCTGCAGCCCAGTGCCAGCTTCTGCTTCTAGCCACAGTACTTGCTGAGTATGCATCAACTCCTCATTGTCTTACCTTCCTGTCTCAGGGCAAGATAATCCCAAACAACACTTCCAGAAATCCCCTATACCTAGTTCAAATCACCGCTTCCCGGAACCCCTTCCTGCTTCCTTTCCCTCCCACCTCCCCAGCCCAGTTTGGAGCTCCTCCCAAGATTTCCACATCTTTTTGAAGTAGCACATCCTACCTGTTGGTACATTCAGACAATTATGCCTGTCTCCCTCCTGGGACCCAAAGCTTCTTGAGGGTAGGGACTGTGTCTTTTATTCTGTAATCCTGATGTGCCTGGTAGATAATAGGCAGTTAGTAAATATTTGTTGGAGGAAATAATGAAGGCATGAAAATGTCCTGGTTGCCTCCTTGGATGCTGAGACTCACTGAGAGGAGGACTCTGCATTCTCTCAGTTTCCCCAGGCCCCTCATGGAGTGTGGCTGGTGGAGAGGCCGTGCAGAGTGGCCAGAGTGAGGTAACAACCCACTTTATTGCCTGGGGTGAGTGGTGCTGGGCCCTGGTGCTCTTCACCTCTGTGCTTCTCTTGAGAGTGAGAAACTCAGAGAGGCCTGAGAACCTGCCTTGACACTTCTCTTTCTTCTGGCAGATTTGGGAAGCCATAAAATCGGGTGCTGCCCTCGAAAACCCTGTCCTCCTCAACAAGTTCCTCCTCTTGACATTTGCAGTAAGTAAATAGAATCTCGGTCACATTTAGACTGCTGAGATGCCCTGGCCGAGCCCTGGGTGCCAATAGGGCAGTCTGTGTGCTTCTCACTGAAGCTATTACCTGGTGTTATTTAAATCAGAGCTGGTCAAGAAACACTCATTTGATTAGTGGCCCGAAGGCGCTGGCACTTATCACCGGTGCAAAATTAATTCATTCTTACTGATCTTACATACTGCATGGTTTATGTAACACAGTGACGCAAGTCTTGTCATTCAGGACACAATAAAATCAGCTTCAGGGAGTAGTGGTTCTTTGTTGCTAAAGTCTTTATTCAGTATAGTCTGTGGGGCTCAGTTGCTGGGTCCATCACCATAAGAAAAAGATGACATCTTGGCTATCCTCCAGCAGCTTCTGGACTAGAGGAGTTCACACTGCTCTACATA
Source organism: Panthera uncia (assembly GCF_023721935.1). Taxonomy (NCBI): domain Eukaryota; kingdom Metazoa; phylum Chordata; class Mammalia; order Carnivora; family Felidae; genus Panthera; species Panthera uncia. Next base: position 50,680,965 of record NC_064816.1, read on the forward strand.
GTTTGTCCACACAGTTGTGTTTTTTTTTTTTATTATTAAAAATTTTTTTTTACATTTATTTATTTTTGATAGAGACAGAGCACAAGTGGGGGAGGGGCAGAGAGAGAAGGAGACACAGAATCAGAAGCAGGCTTCAGGCTCTGAGCTGTCAGCACAGAGACTGATGTGGGGCTTGAACTCACCAGCCATGAGATCATGACCCGAGAGGAAGTCGGATGCTTAACTGACTGAGCCACCCAGGTGCCCCAACAGTTGTGGTTTTTTAAGAAAGAAAAATGTTTTGTGTAAATGTAACATCTGCTGCCTAGGGAAGTAGGGGGAAGGACCTGGTCTTGGTGATGGGTGATATGGGGAAATGAAAGGGTTGATGATAGAGATATGAACCACACACACACACACACACACACTTAACACACATACACGCAGGTGTATGTACACATATATGTACATGAGTATATGTCTCTATATATCTACATATGAAATGAATTTAGCCTTTATAATTAGGTTGACTATATAATATTCTGTCAAGTGTATGTTCTATAGGTTCTTGTACATCTAGGTTGTTTGTAATATTCACTATTTTGTAAAATGCTGCAGTGAACAATATTGGCCATACGGATTTTTTTTTTCCTATTCATTTTATTTCTTTAGGATAAATTCTCTAGAGAAGGCATATAAACGTATCGACGTTGATGTGTATTAAGTGTACTGTTTTACCAGCTTCATCAGCTTTGAATATTAATCTTCTTCCCCACATCTATCTTCCTCCTTCCTTCCTTCCTTTCTTTCTTTTTTTATTTTCTTCTTTTCCTCTTTCCTTCCCTTCCCTTCCCTCCCCTTCATCCTCCCCTCCCCCCTCTCCTCCACTAACCTCTTTCTTTCACCAAGTTATAGGTCTTAACCTTTCTTCCTACCCCATGAACTAATCCTGTTTCTTCGGAATGCTGCCTGATTTGCTGTCCAAGGCAAAGGAGAGAATGATAAAAGTCATACTGAAGGTCATGCCAAAGGCTGGCTATCTATAAGGAGCACATTTCCTAACGAGTTATAATGCTTTTTGTGTAATAGTGGGGGAGATAGAAAAATGTTTAAATTCTTCATGAGATTACTAGCTGCAATTTGGCATTAATAATTTGTCTGCAAATTTGAGCAGTTTTGTAGATCTGCCACTAAGAGAGAGATAAGTGGTGCTAGTTAAAGATTTCTGGGTTTGTTATTTTAACATCAATATATTTTCTGTACCAAGAATTCTAGTTAGTAGAATCTGACAATTTGCATTTAATAAGAAAAATAACATTAGCTCTTACTTAAAGTCTTAAGGCATTTCCTAGAGTTAGTGCGTGTATTGGCCCTGTTGCCCTTTTTACTGACCATTCTTAGCCTACCTTAAAAAAAAAAATTAAGTCTCTGTCTTTTAAAATCTTCAAATACAAAGGGCTTTGTGTTTAATTTTATCAAGATCCTTTGTATCCTGAAAAGAATTCTAAGAAATTCAAGCCTTTTGACTTTTGAAGATGATCTGATAAAGCTTCTTAGAAATTATGAAGTCCTTCATCTTGAATTGTTTAACCTTTGACTAAAGATCAGTTATGACAGATCATTTAAATACAAAGAAGAGAGTATAATCTCTGGAGGTACTTTTGCTTTTCTTTCTGCTGTTTTTAGGATTCAAAGGAACAGGCACTTCATTAATTTCTATTTTGTAGTTTGTTTTGCTATTGTCAAAAGGGAATTTGTTGTCAGTTGATCAATTAATGGCAGAATTAGAGACTGGAATCTATAATGACTAGGCTTTCTCATCTAGACACACATTTATGTATACATTTATATTTATTTAAAAAGTTATCTAGTATGATTTCATTTATATGAAAATCTCAGAATAGTCAAATTCATTGAGACAGAAAATAGATTAGTGGTTCCTAGGGGTTGGGAAGAAGGGGGAATGGGGAATTCTGTGAATGGGTATTTCTAACTAATAAACTAATGGGAGTTTCTACTATTGGAGTTTTCTTTTTGGGACAATGAAAATGTTCTGCAATTGAGTGATGGTGGTACAACCTTGTCAGTACCCCCGGACAAACATTCAGGTGTATATTTTAACATGGTAAATTTTATGGTATGTGAAATCTGTCGCAAAAAGTCATCAAACAACTATCTATTGTTTATTCTTAGTAAGATTAAAGAAGAAACGTTGATTAGCCAAATAAACAGACTGATGGAGAAGCTGCCAGACACTGAGATAACTGTGAGATCCCACAATATGAGTGATTCAGGCCACAAAGGCTGCAAGAGTTCAGGGCAAAAGCATCCAACCTGGGTGGAAACAGTTATCTAGAACAGCTTCATGAGTCATTGCCCCTGCCTCACTTCCCCTGGTGGGGGAGCCATCAAATACACCCCTGAAGATGTAATCTCATATCGCTGATGCTCCTTTGCTCTTAGAACCTCTTCTGTGACTCATGACTCACTTTATCTCTGCCTGTATAGAGAGTGAGCTGCCCAAGGGCTGGACTGGGTTTTATTTATCTTCTTATTGTCAGAGTGTCTAATGTATTACCTTGTACATAGCAAGTGCCTAATAATTGTTGACCTGAATTTCACCAACAAAGTATTTCTGAAAGCAGCATTTTATTATCTCAGGCATGTATAGGTTATGGATAGCACAGCTTCTTCAATACCATGCTAATTCATTTGACTGTGAAAAGTGATAACCATGTTTGGTGGCTGTGCCTCCCCAGATGGGTCGTTGAGTATGGGTGGTTCTGCAGAGGAAGCTGATATTTTGGAAATGGAATTCTGCTTCCCTCTCCACTAATCAATATCTTTGTTTGGCTGAAGTTCTTTTCTTCACCCCCCTATAAGCTTCAGTTTTCTGTCTGTAAAATGGGATAATAGTTACCTCTTGGGATGGTTTTGTGTACTACACAGTGATGATGATAATTGTCAACACTTTCTTTAGCAAGTAGATAATAAATATGTTTATCATGATATATTATTGTTTGGTGTGTGGGTATATTTTAGGAGAAAGACAGATATTCTGTATTCTATCCTGAGTTCTGTTGGAGATAAGACTTTCTGACCAGGTGATTCTATGTTGTGCGCCTCAATGTGTCTTAAGTGGTGTTGGGGAATTACATCAATGAATGCATTTCAGTTTCATCATTGGTTATAATCCTCTTATATTCTTTCTTCTAGGATCTAAAGAAGTACCACTTCTACTATTGGTTTTGCTTCCCTGCTCTCTGCCTTCCAGAGAGTCTACCCCTCATTCAGGGGCCAGTGGGCTTGGATCAAAGGTTTTCTCCAAAACAGGTATCAACAAATAAAGCAAAATGCAGGTAAAATTGGACTTAATGAGCTTGAGTACTTTATCTAAAGACAGGCAGTTGTCTGAATGAAGAGTTGGTCACTGTGGAATCCTCCAAAGGTGGCACTAGGAGCAGACTTATTTACAAAATGTTTGTAGAATCATTCCAAAGGAGTAGTCCAAGATACTTTTCCAGGTATTCAGTGACATTTGGTGAAAGGCTAAGCCAGTAGAGGAGCTATAGGAACATGTTGAAAGTCTGCAAGAATTTGCCAAAATGTGGTTTTCACTTTCATTGTAGAAGATCCCAAGGCACTAGTATACTTTGGGAAGAGAGTCTTTGAAACCAAATAGAAGACATTCCACTACCCTCACACCAAGTTGTGGAACTTCTACATCAGGAATGGTACACACAAAGGTAGTCTTTGTGGTCTAAGGAAGACCATAAGAAAGAGGTGGTCTGAAGGAGGGCAATGAAAATAATCAAACTAGTACAACACAGACCCTCAACCAGATATTCTGATTGTCATTGAGGCAAGGTTTGAGTGGCAGGATGATTTGGATTCATGAAGCATGTCAGTCATTAAACCATGGATTCTAACACCAGGGAGAAACCCTTATTGATGAAAAATTAGTAATTTTGTTTAGTATAAATCAAAGGTTGTGGTTTTGTGGAACTAGTTTCCCAAGAATAAGTGTAAGTAGAGGAAAAGGATTACGCCACGAGGACTGACTGCTGATGGATGTGGAATTTCTTTTAAGAGCGACATACATACATGTTGTAAAATCATTATATTGATGGGGCTCCCAGTTGGCTCAGTTGGAAAAGCATCTGACTCTTGATTTCACGGTCATGAGTTCAAGCCCCACATTGAGTATAGAGATTACTTAAAAAAAAAAAAAAAAAAGGCAACTTTAAAATTAGTTGATGGTTACATAATCCTGTGAACATGCTTAAAACGCACTTAATTATGTATTTTATGTGGGTGAATTATATAATAAGTGAGGTGTGTCTCAATAATGCTCTTATTTTGTGGAGAGGTTCAGGGTAAAATTAATCAGTGATGGATTCAGTGCTTGGTTATTACAGGAGCTAAATAATGTTTGGAGCTCTCTCTGTACACCTTTGTGGTTAACATCTTAGGGAACCACCATGCTGCACCATAAAAATGTCTCCTTGTGTTCCTAAGACACCACCATGCACATGGGAAGTGTTACACAGAAGTGAAGTGGTATTATTTGGGGGGCACTTCTGTGTTCATTTGCTGCAAAAGAGTAACAGGGGTATGCTCAGTCATTTCCAGTCTTCTGGCTTGAAAATACCTTTTATGTTAATTTTTAGCTCAGAATTAGATGTGTGATTGGAGAATAACTCAATGTTTCCTGTTCTTAGATTCAAGCCCTTGAGCATGCATATGATGATCTTTGTCAAACAGAAGGAGTCCCAGCGCTACCTTACTTCTTAATCAAGTATGATGAGAATGTGGTGCTGGTTTCCCTGCTTAAACACTACGGTGATTTCTTCCAAGACCAAAGGACAAAGGTCAGAGAAACTCTGAGTTTCATTTTATTATCCATTAAAAAAAAAATCTGATGTTCATGTTATGATAGACTACTACACAATTCAAACTCACTTAGATTTCTTTGGCCCTCCAAAGAATGTTGTAGAACGTTTCTTTGTCTTCACCCTCTCCCACCCCCTGCCATTCCCAGATCACTTTCTCCTCCATTTACCTAGCTCACCTCCTATTGGGTTCCTCACTTCCTATTAGTGATAAAGTTATTTCAGTTTTTGTTGCACTATATTTTGCATCTATATTTTAACTTATTTCTAGAGTTACCACGTATTTCAGGCCCTGCTTACCTCTCTCCTGGACAGTTAGTCATTTTGCTTCCGTCTTGCACACCACCACAATAGAAGAATCTGCTTTAAACTGCTCACATCCACCCTATCTTTCAATGATCACAAGTTAATGGTGTCTTCCTTCTGGCTCCAAGCCACCTTTCCTGCCTCATTCTTCCACTATTTTCCTCATAAACCATTGTTCCAACCAAGTTTTCCTGTTGTTGTTGGTTTTTTTTAATGTTTATTTTTATTTTTGAGAGGGGGCAACAGAGAGAGCAAGATGGACGATCCAAAGTAGGCTCTGCGCTGACAGTGGAGAGAGCTTGAAGCAGGGCTTGAACTCACAAACCGTGAGATCATGACCTGAGCCAAAGTCAGACACTTAACCAACTGAGCCTCCCAAGCACCCCCCACGTTTTCCTGTTTTTAACTAGACAACCCCACCACCACCACCGACTAATCAAGTCTACCTAGGACTTTTTCTATATCTCTCTTTGACCTTGCATTGTGTCATCTGAAATCTCTACCTGTGAAGATCTTAAGAAACTCTCCTTGTTGGGATCCTAGCTCCACAGTGAAGCCTTCTCATAGATCTTCCCTTTTCTGATCTCACTACATTTATTCCCTGTTCTTCATTTACTGTTCTGTCCTAGATAGTAAGCTCCCAAGGGCAGGACTGTGTCTTATGTATCTGCATCTCCATAGTGTCTAGCACTTGTCTTAGGTCCTCAATAAAAATTCTTCTGAATGAATCAAAAAGTACTGTGAGTGTCTTTTAGAAGTAATGAGAGATGTAGTAAGCTATCTCAGCCATATAGGAGATTGTAAATTAAAAATAAAAAATTAATGAATTTTATGAAGTCGTGAAATCAAGTGGGATAATTTCACTAACCATGTAGACATATCAGAGTTGAGAAAAGAGAGACCTCTAACTGATGTCCTTATTATTCCTTAGCCTGAACTTAAGATACTTTAAGTACATTTTTCCCCCATTTACATTAGCATTTTCCTTCACAAAATAATACTTTCTTCAGTGCTATGCACTCTATTTTCTATCCTCTTCTTTTCTGTCTTTTTGAAAAATACCAGTTGTGATCCACTAAGTGATTTGGACTCCAAAATGGGTCATCACTGTAGTTTGGACAATGTTGTGTGCCAAGTTTGAGAATACTGTCAGATAAATGAACTACACTAAGTACGGTTCCATTCGTTATTTTCATTTCCAGCTGCATCTTTCTGCTTTTAAATTCTCACAAAGCTATTCAACTATTATTTTAAGTTTTTGTTTCTTAAGCATTTTGTATATCTCCTACTAATCTTTTCCTGTTTTTCAAAGACTAAGATTATACTATATTCTCTTTTATTGTAGATTTTAGCATGATACTGTCGCAGTCTGTATCAACATCCTTTCTGATAGATAGATAACGTGACATTTTTGACTTATAGTTTTCTCATACGTCTTCCTTATTAGGAGTCTCCTTGTGCATCAAATTCCTGCCATCCCCCCACTTACCTTGAATTATTTCTTGGGAAGGAAGAGTTTCTACATAGAGAATGACTGGGTTAAAGAGTTTGGACACTTGAAGGTGTCCGATCGGTAGTGTCCTGCTAAGTGTTTGACAGCTAGCTCTCAGGTGGGGCAAAACCCTGACTGTGTAGCGTTTGCTTCTTCCTGGGGTTCCAGTACTCCCGCTGTGGCCGGCATCAGGCTACCAGTGTGAGGTCCCAGAGCGTAGAGATGGGGAGAGTTGGTAACAGCTGGCTCTCCCCTTTCTGTTCCAACCAGCTCTGGCTCACCATTGCTTATTATAACTGGGACTCACACACTGTGCAGTTTGCCCTCCTGCCAGCCATGCACCTTTTACCAGCATTGGGATGTTACACATTTTACACATCTGCATCGGTTAAAGACTGGCCTTGTTTAAGTTCTTATTTCCCTCAGCGAAATGTTATTCCACACTGGTCACGGTGATGCTGCATCACCAACAATTAGTTGTCTTTCAAGCCACTGCTTGTGATTCCATCAAAAAAAGCCCATATCACTGTTCTGTTGCCAGTCTTTTAGGAAAGCTTGCTTGGGTCTTCTGCTTTCTTCAGAGTAGTCGTTGAAGATTGGATGTTTGGGATACATTTTGTAATTTTAACAACATTAGCCTTTAATTCTAGGGTTTTAAAAATCTTCGGACAAGAGTGATGGCCAAGGAGCAGCAATTGGTATGCTATTAGCGGGGCTATTTCTTCACTTAGCAAACTCCACATCTTGGCAGCTGTCTGTGACATCGCTGTGCATTAGATACTTGAATTTTTGTCCTGTACTTTTAAAACATGTAATCACCTTTGCGCATTTCCTGTTACATCAAGTGTTTGAGTAATAGATGTCCATTTGTCAGAGAAGTGTGTTTTATGGGATCAGTGTGGAAATTTCTCTAGCCCAGGGTACTCAAGTTGACAATTTCACCCTCTTTTCTTTCTCACATTGAACTTTTTCAGCAAATAGCTGGGTGGACCATAGCCAGATCATGACTGAACCACTTCAGTGAATTGTGTGCTCTCAGCCAAGTAGAAAGGAGCATTTATTTCGTCAGCCTTATAAACAAAGTTGTTTTTTTTTTCCAATTACATTTTGTTTTTTTCTACTGATTTGTGTGATAAAAGGAAGTGATTTGCCTAGCTTCACAGAATGACTTTGTGGCAAAGCCAATTGGAGAACGCAGAACTCCTATCCCATGGTTATTTCTGACTGCTGCTCCCACCAAACAAAAAAAAATCTATTTACCCAAACAGTTTAGCTGGCCTACCTAGCATTGTGCTGACTAATAATTCCTACAATGATTGAGGTACCTGATTTGGTTCTGAAAGCACTTAAAGATTTTGAAATCACTTTTGAATCATCAAAGAAATACTAAATGACGTTCAGCCTCATGTCAAATGTGTTCCGTCATTTTCCTGTCTGGATGCTTGCTTTTTGTACTCATGCATGCCTCACGTGGGTAAGAGAGTTACTCTGAAGCATCTCCACGTCGACCTCCCTTTATGGGTGATAGATTTCTCTTTAGCAGTTCATTCCAGCCCTGTAGCTCCTCTTAGGTCAGGTTGCTCTAAGAAACTTATTCCTGTTTTTTCCTACTCAGAAAAAGATTTCTTTTTTTTTTTTTCTTATTGCCTTCCTACCTCCTGGCCTTTGTATTTAGTGTCAGAAATATGCTCATTCTTTGAAATTAGGCACCCACCTGTAGTATCTAATATGATAGTCTAACTTCTATAATTTAAATTCACTTAGTTCTGAGGCATCCAGGTGGCTCAGTCAGTTAAACGTCCAACTCTTGATATAGGCTCAGGTCATGATCCTGCATTTGTGATCTCAAGGTCATGAAGTTGAGCCCCGCATCGGGCTCTCTGCTGAGTGTGGAGGCTGCTTGGGATTCTCTCTCTCCCTCTCTGTCTCTCTCTCTGCCCCTCCCCTGCTCACACACATACACTCTCTCTCTCTCCCTCAAAATAAATAAATAAATTCACTTACTTCCAACTCTGCATTTATAGATGATAACACCTAAATGTAGAAAATATTTGATAAACTGGAATTTATCCCCTTGTTTTCTCTGCGGGTTAGGAAAAGAGAACCTTGAGACTGAAGGTAGAGAACTATGTAACAGTAAGATTGAACTGAACAGAGAGGTTAGTGAAGTTACTACAATAGAGTTTATTTACATTGCTGTTATAGTTCACATCATTAAGTGCTTGCCTTGTTTCCAGTGTCTGTGTCCAGACAGAGTTCTCCAAAGATGAGAAACCTGGCATAGAGAGGTCATATGAGAGTAGGTGACTCAGGAAATTGGATAAGAGTCCAGGTTTATTGAGTCACATTTGAAAGTTTGAAACTCAAGAATCTCTATACAAAAAGTATTCTCTGGATTGATACTATCTGGATTCTTCCCAAATAAAACTTAAGTAGCCTTTAGACACCCAGTAAGATTGAACCTAAGAAGTTTATATTGTCTTATAACCTATGTAGGATTTTTTTTTTCTCTTTAATGTTCTTTAAAGTTCTGTAATTCTGAAGCTAGAAGGAATCCTTTGAGATGAAGTGATACAACCTCTCCATTTTATAGGTGAGGAAAGCACTTCTCCAAGGTCTGTTTTCCCCCTATACTTGTATGCCTGCCTACTCACACCCCAAGGCTGAAAATCAGGTAGCTGTAGAATTAGGACGCATGCCTGCTGACCTCCACATCAGCTTTTTTCACCACGTCAGGTCATTTTCTTCTAAGCTGCTTGAAATGTCACAGAAGTAGAATGCAGGTGTCTCCCCTCTCCCCCTTTTCTTGCTGGATAATAGAGTTGTACATGTCTTTGATGAATTTTTAAAAATTTGAAGTTGAAGCGATGATCAATAAATGTAGTTTGTCCAGCAGATGCCTTCTGTCATGATTGACAGCAGGCAACAAAAGTGTCCCAGGTGGTGGTGGTGGCAAACGGGACCAGAAGAATTCAAGGCAGACAGCTTCTTTGTTCATAGGGAGCCCTGGGTGGGGAAACATCATTCTTCGAGTTCTCTCGCTTCTCAGAGCAAACCCTGTGAGATTAAACTGTCACATTCTTACCCAGGAGAATCCCAGGGTCAAAATGTCACTGGAGGGAGAACCTGTGCTGTTGAGAAAGGACAGGGGAGGAAAAGGAGCCAGCTGAGATGCTGCACCATGGTCCTCGATGTGAGCTTCAGCCATCACCTCCCTCCAGCCGCCCCCCAGGATCCCTGCCTGAAGATGGGGCATGAGAGACGGAGCTTTCCATATAGCGGGGCATGGAGAAACTGGCCGGTTCTGTCATTTGTTCGGCACAGTTTGCTGATTAGCCGGTACCATGCCAGGCACCAGGGATGGAAAGATGCACATGATAGACGACCTTGCTCCAACACTCACAGAGCTTAGAGGCCAGCAAGAGAAACAGATGTGAAATGCATCCTGTGTGACCTCCATTCTAAAATGCTTTCTTCTTCACATTTTAATTTTTCTAAAGTCAGGAATTTCTTGCAGTTGTTTTGTATCTTTGATGTCGTGACATTTCCTTTTCTGTACAGTTTGAGAGTGGATTTTATAATCTGTGGTGCCTTTGAATCAAGAAAATACCCTGGTTTAACAAATAATCACAACCACCGTGGGAAAAACATAGGATGCAATGAACTCCATTTTAAGCAATCCTAGACCTGAGGTGGCTAGTGCCAAAATGATGGTGCACACAAGAATCACCAGAGGAGGTCACAAAGCACGTGGGTAATGGTACCGAGGGAGTGTGTGTGTGGTGGACCGTACTTTGAGAAATCGCTACAGACTCTCAGGAGGTCTTTGTAACTTGGCTGTACTTTAGAATCACCTGGGGAGCTTTTAAATAAAACAACTAATGGCTCAAGCCACGTGCCAGACCGATGAATGAGAACTTCTGGAGATGGGACCCAGGCAGCAGGAATTTTGAAAGCTTCCCAAGTGATTCTCCTGCACATTCACATGTGAAGACCAAGGCTGGAGAGGGTTGAGGGGCAGAGTAGTGCTCCCTACTCACTGCAGATCACCTGGGTCCTTGTTAAAATGCAGATTCCGATCCAGCAAGGCTGGAGACAGGGAGTCTGAGATACCGCATTTTTAAAAAATGTTTATTTATTTTTGAGAGAGAGAAAGAAACAGAGTGTGAGCAGGGAAGGGGCAGAGAGAGGGGGAGACGCAGAATCTGAAGTAGGCTCCAGGCTCTGAGCTGTCAGCACGGAGTCCAACACTCGGCTTGAACTCATGAACTGTGAGATCATGACCTGAGCCAAAGTTGGACGCTTAACTGACTGAGTCACCCAGGCACCCCTGAGATTCTGCATTTCTGACAGATTCCCAGGTGATGCTCTGCTGGTGCATGGACCACATTTTACAGAGAATGGAAAGACAGAGCCAATCCAGACTTTTCAAGGTAATGAAAAATGGCCCCCCAAGCTTTTTTCCTTTTGTCTACAAGACCACCTTCTGTAATGGTTTGCAGAGTAAGTCTGTGGACAGGTCCAACTGCATCAGAATTACTTAGGCGAGGCTCATGACTGGGGATTTGAAGGCACCGATAATAATATTAGTAGCACTACACGTGTGGGGGTTTCATGTCAGTATCACACTCTAATCCTCACTACCTCTCCGTGAAATAGGCGCATGCTTTGATTCAGATTTTAAAAGCTGAGGCCTGAAGAATTTGACTCATTTGCCCTAGGCCACTCGTGTAGTAGGGGACAGTACTCAGAATAGTCTCTGCAAACTCTATTTGTAAAAGCTTCCTGGATGTGGAAAAGGAAATCTCAAATAAAGATATTCTGTATTTCCTGAAATGATGCTCATACATTTGGATCTGCATTGAATTAAATATGAATCTGTGTGCGTTAAAGACATGAAATGGATCTAGGCAAAAATGTTTAGTGTTAGGAGTAAGAAAATTTCATACAGGGAGGGTAGCAAAAACAGAATATCCTTCAAATAATACAATAATTGTCTGATAAGACAATAGTAAAATTCATTTTCAGATATTTTTACTGAGCACAGATGAAGGCTAATTAATTGTCCTTCAATAGGAAATAGAAAAAAGTTATTGTACACCAAAACAATGAAATGCTCTTCAGCCACTGTTGACAGTGATTGTAGACTGATATTTATTGGCAGAGAAGAGAATTCACAATAGAATAAGAGATATAAAACAGTATGTATAGCATGATATAATTTTTCTTTAGCAATAAACTTATATACTAAAATAATTGTACAAGTTATACTAATAAAATATATTTATTCAAAGATAAAGTTAAGGGAGGTTACACACCAAGGTGTTAATGTTGGTTTTCTCTGGATGGTGATCTTAGAGACCTTCCTTCCTTCCTTCCTTCCTTCCTTCCTATCTTTTGTTTCCTTTCTTTCCTTTCTCTGAATATGGGTTAAGATTCTGCTTTGTGTTTAACATATTAAGCATTTCAGTAAATAAATGGAATTGTTCGGACTGATCCCATTCTTATAAAACTAACTGGATCTAGAATAACCAAAATTCTGCCGTGTTTTTATTTAACCCAAAAATACACCTATAAAGGAAACCTGTGGGTTGATTTATGGTTCTCTCCCAGCTATCTTTCTTCCCTTCCTGACTTCCTCTCTCCTTTCACTCACTCACCCTTTTCCTTCCCTCCATCCATTCATCCATCCATCCATCCATCTTTTCATCATTCAGCATGCATTCACTAAGTATCTGCTGTGTATATATGAACTGATCATGGGGAGATGAAAAAGATACTCCCTGGTCTCTAGATGCTCGCTGCTTCTTTTTTTTAGATACACTTTTCATTTTGGAGTAATTTTAGATTTATAAAAATTTGAAAGTACAGTAGAGGGAGGGTTCCCATATACCCTCTCCCAGCTTCAGTTTCTGTAATGTTACCACCATACATTAGCATGTTACCTTTGTCAAAACTGAGAAACTGGCATTTAGGTTACTATTACCTAAACTCTAGACGTTATTCAGCTTTTACCCATTTTTCTCACATCTTCCTTCTGTTTCAGAAGCCATTCCAGGAGACCACATTGCATTTTGTTGTCATGGCTCTTTTGTCTTTTCTGGTCTATAGCAGTTTCTCAGGCTTTCCTTGTTTTTTTTTTTTTTTTTTTTCCAACGTTTTTTATTTATTTTTGGGACAGAGAGAGACAGAGCATGAACGGGGGAGGGTCAGAGAGGGAGGGAGACACAGAATCGGAAACAGGCTCCAGGCTCCGAGCCATCAGCCCAGAGCCTGACGCGGGGCTCGAACTCACGGACCGCAAGATCGTGACCTGGCTGAAGTCGGACGCTTAACCGACTGCGCCACCCAGGCGCCCCAGGCTTTCCTTGTTTTTGATCACCTTGACAGTTTCGAAGAGTATTGGACAGTTATTTTGATAGAATGCCCCTGAATTTTGGTTTGTCTGATGTTTTTGTATGATTAGGGTTATGGGTTTTGAGAAAGAGTGCCACTAAGGTGAAATAGCCTGGTCATCACATCATATCAGGGGTACCTGCTACTCACATGGCATCCCTGATGATGTTAAACTTGACCACTTGGTTAAGGTAGTCTTTGCCAGGTTTCTCCATTGTGTGGTTACTGTTTTTTTCTTTGGAAGTGGGTCACTAAGTCTGGCCCACTGTCAAGGAGGAGAAGGATTAAGCTCTACTCCTGGAGGAGGCAGTATCTGTATATATTGTTTGGAAATCTTCTGTAAGGAAGACTTGTCTCTTCACCTTCATATATTTGTTTATTCCATCATTTATTTGTATCAGTGTGGACTCCTAGGTATTTATTTAATACTTTGCATTATAATCCAATACCACGTTATTTATTTTGTTGCTCAGATGGTTCCAGCCTTGGCCATCGAATGCTGTTTCTGTTGGTTCTTGTGTCCCCTTGATGTGCCCCCATGCTTTTGTTTGTTGAGCACTTCCTTACTTTTTTTTTTTTTTTTAGTTTATTTATTTTGAGAGAGAGACTGCATGCACGCACACAAGCTGGGGAGGGGGAGAGAAAGGGAGAGGCAGAATCCCAAGCAGGTTCTATGCTATCAGCACAGAGCCCAATGTGGGGCTTGAACTCACAAACTGTGAGATCATGACCTGATCTCATGAGTCAAGCTCAAGAGTCAGACACTTAGCTGACTATGCCACCTGCACCCCCTTCCTTACACTCTGGTATACAAGATGCTACAGTCTCTTCTTGTGTTTTCCCTGTTCCAGCCCTAGAATTAGCCATGCATTCAAGGAGCCCTGATTCCTTTTATTGGAGGATGGTATTTAGAAATTAAGATCTGGGTGCTGCATGCTCATTGTCTTTTGAAAGGAAGAAGAGAAAATGAAAAATGGTATGTGTAATGTACAAATTGCTATGGAAGCACAACGGACAGAGTGACTGTTCCCACTAAAGGGAGTCTTCACTGAAGAAATGGTATTTGAAGTTGAATAGAGTTTTCCAGACAGAAGTCAGGGTTGAGGGAGTTGGAGGGGGAAGGAGTAGAAAGAAATATATGTTAGCAGTATCAAGAGCATCTGACTGTAGACTTAGAATGGCAGTGGCCCTTCTTTTATTTTCTCAGTACATAAACATTAGCAATCTTCACAGATTGTTATCTTTTTATTAGAGGATGGTCTCTATGTGAGCTTTGACAGTTGACTGTCTTCTCACCCCCTGTTTTCCCATGCAGTCTTTCTTCTTTCTACATGTACCTAGTTCCTACTCTGCCAGGCCTACTGCAAGGCATTGGGGTGGTGCAGAGAAGAATTTTATAGCCCCTCCATCCAGAAGTTCTGGGGTCTGGTGTGAGATCCTTTTGCTTTCTTCTCTTCCCTCTAGCCCTTCATCAAGTGTCTAATTCTTAGTGCTTTTGCAGAACAGCCTATAAAGGCAAGAGGAAGTATTAGCAGTGTCTGTACTGTGAAACTGACACAATGCTTGACTCACAAAGTCTTTTCTGTTCACAGATAACGATTGGTGTATATGATCCCTGTAACTTAGCCCAGCACCCTGGATGGCCTTTGAGGAATCTTTTGGTCCTAGCAGCCCACCGATGGTATTTACATGTGTGTGTCTGTGTCTCTGTCTGTGTCTGTCTGTGTGTCTCAGTCTACCTATTTTGGACATTGTGTCTGCCTATATCTGTCTCTTTTTTCCCCCAAATGCATGTTTTCATTTCTGGCATGGAAACCACATAATAAATCCATAAGTCAGTCATGATCCAATTTCCATCAATGATGAACCCCTAAGTAGGTGTGTTATGGAGCTGCAGATTCTGACCATACTGCAGTGAAGATATTTCAGAGTAGGGGCAATCACCCAGAGGTCCCAGTCCCCAAATTCTCCAGCCCCTCCCTCCACCTGTCTGGGTCACTCTCAGATCGGATTTTCCTACTGTTACCATCTTCCTCTTCTCCTAGCCCTAAAATAATGAAAACAGGGTATCTAAGAGGTCAGTATACATTTGAAAAGATGCTCAACATCATTATTCAGTGGACATAAAATATAATGAGATACTACTCAGTATTAGAGATAATGAGGTACCATGCTGAGATACTACTACATACCTACCAAATGACTTAAAAAAGATGACAAAAAAAAAAAAAATGACAATACCAAGTGTTGTTAAAGATGTGAATCAGTTGGAGCCCTCAAACACTGCTAGGAAACTGGCAGCATCCCCCAAAGTTAAAACTATCTGTGGCTCAGTGATTTCTTTCTCAGGTACATAATGCACAGAAATGTGTACTCAGATAGATACAAGCAAACACGTGCAAGAATTTTTATAGCGGCAGTATTCTTAATAATCAAACACCGGAAATAACCCGGATGTCCTTCAACAATGAAATGGATAAGAAATTGTGGTGTATTCATTGTGATGGAATGTGATGTTGTAGCGAATCTGAGTGAAATACTGATACACGTATCAACACGGATGACCTAATGTTGAGTAAAACAGGCTGTACCTAGGAGAATACGTACTCTGTGATTCCTTCTAGGTAAAGATGAGACCAGACAAAACCCAGGAATGGACGTGGACAGTAGAGTAGTAGTTACTCTTGAAGGGGGTGGGCAGTGACTGGGAGAAGGCATGAGATGAGCTCCTTTATATTTAAGATTTGTGTACTTGTCTTTGTATCTGTTTTACTTACATAAAAGTGCTTAAAACAAATGAAGATAGCTAAATTATAGATTTTCCCCAGAGGGAGAATGGTTACACTTGCTTATCCAGGTGGTGAGTCTGTAGAGTGCACACAGGCCTCCTAACTAGTACTGACTGAGGTGCTGTTTCACAGAATATGAGTTCAGGGAGTGAGAAGGAGGCCCAGAAGAAACCATGTATGTCTTAGAGGTTCTTTTTAACATCTTGCAATCTCTTTTCCCCTGCATTGATGATTCATTTGTTAGAATTATTTATTTGCAACATGATTGTTATATAAAATTCACTTAGAAAGCAATCACAGCCAACTCACTGCTCAGCCTCTAAACATTTGGACAAAGGAGAGCATACGTGTATGCATTCAAAATCTCTCAGAGGTTAAAACCATGCCCCAGGGGTGTCAGGGAGGCATAATTACAATGCTTTGAATACTCCAACTGGTTTTGCTGAAGGTCTTATGAGAGCTCTTTCTTTTCCTTCCTTAAAAAAAAAAATGAATTAATTAAAACCTGGCACCTGACATCAGGAGTAGCAGTTTCCAGTCTGTTGAAGTCCTCTGCTTCCGAGACCGCACCATGCAGGGGGTGAGAGACATCGCCCACAGCATCGTCTTCGAAGTGAAGCTTCCAGAAATGGCATTTAGCCCAGGTAATTTGCCGGTCGTTGAGAATGCATATAATTATCACTTATCAGAAACCTCAGCAAGTCTAACTTTCCTTTCATCCCTTCACAATGGCAGCAGAAGGTAGAGAAAAGTACAGCTCTTACCTCTTTGCCCATGGGAACACCTCTCTTGAACAGAGGGCACTGCTCTGCTATTCAGAAAGCAACAAAGGCAAAGATTGTCCTCAGGAAATTTCCTCCAGGCCTTTTTTTTTTTTTTTTTTCGGACTTGAGGATTTTTTTTTCTCCCTTCCTAGTTTTTGTTTCATATAAAATCTTTATTCCTGACCTTTCTTAGAGGAAGAATGAAATATTAATTTATTTACAGATTTATTTGTTACATAAAGTTATATGTGATCCTGTTCTCCACATAGTAAACCAGTTAGCAAAAGTGCCATTTCTCCTTCCGTGTTTAATATTCTTTGTAAGATCCTGTGTGGTAGATATCATAAGTTAGGAAACTTGGGCTCACAGGTATTTTATAGGTGTGTGTGTGTGTGTGTGTACGCATATGTTTATGTGTTTATACATGTCACAAAGATAGAATACATACTCAAATTCGAGTAAAATAAATATGATAATACCCACCTCATGGAATATACCCTAGGGCAAATCTGGGTCCTGTGTAAAAGATATGCAATGTCTGGCGTAGGTTTTTAATAAATGCTAATTTATGTTAATTTCTTATCTTACGCCAATCCCAGCACTCTCCAAAACGATCCCTCAGATTTCTATGACTTTCATGCTTTCCAGGGTACCTTTACATATGTTGTTTAATCTGCTTTTCACCACATCTGCGTTGTTCAAGACACATTGCTTTCTTTATAGTCTGGGGTCATGTGCTTAAGAGTGTGTGTGTCAGGGAGGGCAGTGGTAACATCTCTTCTGAGATGTCATTTCTGGAGTGCAGAAGTCAGAAGGCTTTAGGATTGACTCTGACAGCATTTTATTGGTGAGTCTTTGCCGCAGCACTGATAAGTGTCTTAAATAGATTTCTCGGAAAGATTGAGGGTGGACTCGGCTTGGTCAAGCAGAGGAGAAGGCTGTAAGTTGTAAGTTCAGAGCCCTAAGAAATTCACTGCTTCCCTGCTGTCTAGATAGTTGCATTTGATTTAGCACCCTCTTCTGGCACATTCTAAAATAGCTTCCATGGACTCTTAACTTAGGTGCCATACCTTTGTTATTAAACTGCAATTTGTAGATAGTTCTAGGGGAATGGGTGAGTTAACTAACAAGTAATATGTGTCTGGTCTATGCCCCACAGGCCACTAGATGCCTTCCATACTAACTCACTCACTCAATCTTGCCAGCCACCCTACAGAGGAGGTACTTTTGTTTCCATTTTTATGATAAAGTCATTGGATGATTCTTCCTCCCCATTCCCAATTATCTTGCTGATATGTGGTGAAGCTGGCAAACCCCAGAAACATTGCACATTTCCTTTTGAAAAAGATGTTTTTTGTCATCCAGTAATGCCTCTGCTACATTTTTTTATGCTTAATACTGAGTGTAGATTATGTAATTTAGGAAAGGCAAGTTTTCTTTCTTTCTTCATGTAAATTAATATTATCCCTCTTAGCTACAAATAAAACCTTAAATAAAACTTTGTAAAGAGTTATTCTATAGCATAACATGAACTGAAGGTATTGATATAGTAGTAGTTTATGCTATTTCGAAGACATCCTATAGTTGCAATGGCACTAGTATGAGAGGTATGGTTTTAAATATCCTCTGTCATCTTTGGCTCCTCGTGGTATGGCCAAGCCCACTGTCCACTGCTGATAGAAAAATTATTCTGGTAGCCGGCAGAAGGAGGCAGCAGACTCTGCAGAGAGTGGGAGATCCTTCATTTCATGTCCTTGATGTTCTCCTCCTGATTGTTCACCTGTGAGAAAACAAGACCTAATTTTCCCCTAAAACAAAATGTTTTTCTATTAATTTGGGGCATGTCTTATGGATGTGATTTATATAGAGGCAGATAGGATAGATCAAGTATATTTTTTTCATTATTAATAAGCTTAAGGTGTATCTAATTTTCTTAGAAATGGCTGTAACATTTTGAGAACAGAGATGTTTTCACTTGAAATGAGATTTTATTTGTACCATGACTTCTTATCTGTAACAGGAGAAAGCTTAGGCCAGGGTTATTAATTGCAGAACTAGACTGTGTGGTTTGAAGTTCTTTTCAAGTTTTTGGCTATATGTTAGGGATGCATTTTTTTTTTTTTTTTTTTTTTTTGGAAATTAAATGTAAGACTAGTGAGAAAAGCAGACAAAATATGAATTAGTAGCATGTCTGAACTCCTTCCCCAGAAAAAAGAATTTTGAACTCTTAACCTTTTTTAAGAACTCAAATCTATTACATCAGTTCTAATTTTTTGTTATATTAAAAAAACACATGTGTGCATCAGAGTGCCTGAGTTGTAATGGGAAGGGACATTTGTTTTCTGGCTCCTCACTGTGAATGATATGTCCAGCCATACTGGGGCCCAAGTAGCTTTCGAGGATAGTTGGCCCCAAGGTTTTCCCTTCGTCATCCTATCGCAGAAAGGAAAGATTGTGTCAAGGAAATCTACACCTTCTAGGTCCCATAATTATATTGAGCAATACTATTTTTAAAAACTAAGGTCAAAAGTGGAAAAGTTCCCAAGGAAAGGAAAATAGAAGTGTTGACAGCCATCTAAAAGTAGGAGAATGGCCAAAGAACACCAGAATACAAATTAGAAACATAGACTTCTTCCCAGTAGTCCTGTACATCTTTAAGTCCAGGAGTTTCTGTTCCTTCAAAGACTGTTACTTAAGGCAGATACTGGAGGGGACGCTGGCAGGGTAGATTGTGACTGAGTGAATTCCCTGTTACAGAGTAGAGGCTTTCTTGTGAATCTCACGTACTTGGTGAGAAAGGGAGAGTAACAGAGGTCCTAAGATGTGAAGAGGGTAATAGAGTGAATGGCCCCCCCATTAGCAGATTGCCAGCAAGGAAGTCAGGTTACCATTAAGGTAAGAAAGTGAGACTTATAAGAGGATTTTGTAATAATAGAATAGAGCAGCCACAGGATCCTTATCCTCCAGTGCTGCTACACAGCATTGCCTGTAGCACACTTCAAGAACTGGGATTGGAAATTCAGAGGCACCGATTGCAGAGATTAAAAGAAGTTGGTAGAGAAGAGAGAAGTCAGGGAAGGGGAAAGACTGACTAGATAAGGATGAGCTTAAAGGAGAGGGCAGCTTAACAAAGGGACAGGATAGGTGTGCGGAGACAGGGTTGAGAGGTGGAGCAGAGTGCTGTGGTAAGGATGAGGAACGGAAAGGATGCACTGAACGTAGAGGTTCAAATCCTGATGGGAAGCTCAGCAGAAAGTGTGCTGCAGTCATGCTGGCTGGTCTTCCACGGATAAGAGAGCCTTGCACCAGGTTATACCTATCCCAAGTTGGGTTGTCTTTTTTCGAGCAGCTCCCAGGAACTGCAGAAGTTGAGGCGGCTCAGGCCAGACTCCAGGGCTATTTCAGAAGCCCCTCTGCAGGAAAACCCTGGTCTCTCAGCGAGGGTCCTGGTAGTAGAGGAAGGTGTTGAGCAACTGCTTCAAGTACATGCAAATTCAGGTCCCTTAATGTGTGCGCCATCTTGCCACTTGACTTACATGTTTTTATTCATCCCTCCTTCATTAAACGTACTACTTTATTTGCCTTAAGATTGTCCCAAAGCAGTCGGATGGGAAAAAAACCAGAAAGGCGGCATGGGACCGAGGATGGTGAACCTCAGTGAATGTATGGACCCTAAAAGGTATATTTTGGAAGCTTTTTTCTCCCAAGGGGACCGTTGGTAATGAGGACACACAGCAGGTTCTGTCAGGCCAACCACGTCGCTCACATCAGTGCAGGGGGTACCATTCACATTGACAATGAGTGTTACTCCACTGTTTGCTGCCTGACTTGATTTAAGTGTGGTTGTGAGAATTAACCACCTGATGGAGGTCCTGAAGGGCACACAGTTCATCTGGTCTTCTAGACATTATAAATTTTGTTCTTGCTTTGATCTGAGTCTCTCAAACCTAGTTAGTTACAGATACCTGCTACCTTGTAGTCCTTATTCGTGGCCTTTTAATTTCATCCTATTAGCCTACATTGAAGGACGTTATAAGAAATATTTCATAGAAATTAGTGTTGTATTTAAGGGATAAAAGTGCACCCTTTTTTGAGGGGCCAGTGGCTCCTCTAAGTGGTCATGCTTCCATTTTCACTTTGGCTGCTAGGGACTCGGTATCAGATTTGTGGCCTGTCGGTAGCAGTTACGGAGATCCACACGGGCACACGTGCTGTGCTGTGCTGTTTCTCCTCGCTGTTGCCCTCAAGCTTCATCTTATTTTCCCTGTGATCTCATTTTGCTTAGTTAGGATTTGGTCCTCATTTTCTTATTCAGATGCTTTCTATCTTTTTAAGACAAGATTGGGGCATAAATGAGTGACTGAATGGATAAATAATTCTGTCATTTTCTAGGTTAGCTGAGTCATCAGTGGATTTAAATCTCAAATTGATGTGTTGGAGATTGGTCCCTACTCTGGACTTAGACAAGGTTGTGTCTGTCAAGTGTCTGCTGCTTGGAGCTGGCACCTTGGGTTGTAATGTCGCTAGGACACTGATGGTAAGTTTGTGGGGGCCAAATGGTACCTCTGAAGCTGTGGCTTCTCCTCTTATCTTAATATACCAGATTGCTTTCCTCCTCCCAGAGTTACCTATTCCTCTTTCCCTCCCATCCTTCCTTCTTCCCTCCCTCTTTCCCTTTCTTCTTTCTTTTGTCAGTTATCTTTTTAATTATAAAAGGAATTCATACTTTTATCACAAAGTAGAAACAGAAGGTCTTTCTCCACCTTCCTCTCGTCCCACTTCCCAGAATTCAGCAGACTTCCTAGATTAGTACACAGTATGTCCTTCCCTGACGTTTTCATAGGCACTTGCAAATAAAGAGAGGGACATTTGTCACCTTTGCTGTCATTTATTTATATTTGCAAAAATTGGATCATAGCATACTGTCTATAATAGGTTTTTATTCTTAACTCAATAGAAAAATAATTGTGGCTCTCTATATGTTCTGTATTTGGTATATGTAGTATTTTGCTGTATGACTCTGCCCTCACTTTATTTCGATTTCAGCATATTTTTTTGAGATACTGTTGAAATGAACATTTTTAGATCTTTACATATCTATGGGATTATTTGTTTAGGCAGAAATCCCTATAAGTAGAATTATTATGTTAGAGAGGATGTATTGTGTGTATGCTATATGTATATGTGTGTATACTGTGTATATATATATATATATATATAATATACACACACATACATACATATATATATATTATATATAATATATATTTTATATATAATTATATATATATTATATATTATATATATAATATATAATATATATATATACAATATACAATACGTATATATGGGTTTTTTTCAAACTAAATCACCTTCCCAAAACATTTTACGAGCCTGTACTTTTAGAAACATATATGACTTTTTAATTTGCTTTTCTTTTACTAGTGAGGGTGAGTCTTTAATTTTGTTTCCTTTGTGAATTTTATTCTATTCATGTGATTTTATAATTAATTGACACAAAATACATATGGTATTCTCTTAGCATCTTTTAAAACTCTCTTTATCTTTTTAAAAATCTTTGCTCATTCCTAATGTTGCATGTGTATGTTTTCTCTTTTTTTTCTCTTATTCAGACTTGCCAGAGAGCCTTGTCTACTGTATCAGTCTTTTTGGAGGGCTAAGTCCTTGATTTATTTTTTAGTTCTATAGTTTTTGTTTTTGTTTTGTATTGCTTTCAGATTCATTAACATCTATTTTTATCTTCCTTAATATCTTCCTCTCTTTGTGGAATTTATTTTATTATTCTTTTTCTGGCTTCCATAATTAGGTGCTTAGGTTTTCTTAATATTTTTAAAAATGATAAAGTCAGTAGAGACCCACTATAGAAAACTTGTAAAGTATAAAAGTTACGAAGCAGGAAAAGAAGATACCCATTTTCCTACCACTTTTTCACTTATTTCCTTTCAATGTTTGTTAAATACATATTTAAAATTTTTATTTGATTTATAATAATGCTCCTTGCTAATTTATCTGTTACCCTTGTAAACACTTTCTCATGTCATTAGAAGTGATGCTTATAAAGCATTTTTAATGACTAGAATATGCCTTCTTCTATGATGAATATAATGTACTGAGACACTCCCCTAATGGTAGGCATTAATATGTTTCCAATATTTTACAACTATAAATTATGTTGTGGAGCATTTTTTGTTTATATTTCAGATTACTTCCTAGGATAGATTGCTGTAACTATTTTCTTAGGATATATTGCTACAAGTAGGTTGAAAGATATGAACATTTGAAAGATTCTAGACACATATTGCCAAATTGCTTTCCAGAAAAATTAGATCAGTTTACATTCTCAACCCGTGCAATAGTTTTTTCATCTCCACATCCTCACCAGCACTGAGTATTATCATTTTCTTCAATGAGTATTATCGTTTCCTTTAATCTTTACAGATTAGCCATTTAAACCGTGTAGCATCCCAGGAAGCCAAAAGTTAAGTGCAAACCCGCACTCACATGTGGCTAACCCATAGTATGTTTGTAATTTATTTGGCTTTCTTCCCACTGCCCAGTATGTTCCCAGACTGCCTTCCTTGCAGTCCTCTCAGCATTGCTTTAAGGAATGTAAAAACACTTGAGAAGTAAATGTCCTCAAACCAAGCACAAGTGACTTTTGGGTTGTCCTTGTCTTTATTCCACCTCCACAGTAGGTTGCTTAGCTGATGAAAGTCACTTACAAAACTGGATGAGTAGATCTAAGTTTACCAGTGGGCTTTCAAAACCGATAATGTAAAAACTATGCTTTTGAAAGGATGGATTCTGGCCTTTCATTCTCAACCCTGAAAATGAATCTTGAGTACTAGTTGACTGTCCCCTGGGAACCGTCAGTTTAATTGAGTTTCAGAGTCCCTAATGGAAGGCTATTGAAATAAGAGAGAGAGCAGAATTAGTTTTGTAGCCAATCATGGCAGGGGCTTCTCTTCGATCACTGTGCCTATTTATGATATGCTGAAATGCACACACTACACCCCACCCTCCAGAAAGCAGTCATCTCTATTTGGTTGCAACTCTCAGGATCTCAACCCTTCCCACCATTAACCAGATCTATGACCTTCAGTGATTTCTGGGCTACACTTTGCATATCTGTGAAACAAAACAGTTGGACTAAGGATGTTAGAGATGCCATCTCAGTTTAAAATTGTGTGGTTCTATAATACTTTAAAGGAATTATAATTAAAGTGTATGAAATCATGCAAACTATTTGAGAGAATATAGAATTGTCCCCTGTATTACCGAATATTAACAAGCCCTTTACGTCTTCAGTAGTACAAAATCTTCTGCGATGTTATACAACAGAAAATAACTTGTAAGTCATTTTTCTGAGGCATTAATTCAGGCTTTAAGTGAGTTTTAATGTGAGCTGTTATTTATATTTAATTACTCATTAAGGGAAAGCAAGGACATTTGGGGGCTTATCGCTAATTCTTTTAAGACAGCAACATAGACAATTCTCATGGGACTCACCTCCAACTCTTTCTCTGGTGCCACTGTCAAAAATAATGACTTATTAGACCCACTCTGACATTTCTTAGATTCATTACTGCAGGAAACTAGGCACTGGGTATATAATTATTTTTGTCTTTTAAAGGAAGCTGGCCCTCTGTTAATCAAAAACTGAATTTGCACAATTTAGTTTCTAAAGTTTCCTGTATTTTGAGATTCCCAAGCTATTCCAAAACTAAACCTCTTTATAGGTTGCAAGAGAGACACCCTGTGAAATGTTCATCAGAAACACACCATGATCTCTTGTTTCCATGCAGGGTTGGGGTGTCAGACACATCACATTTGTGGACAATGCCAACATCTCCTACTCCAATCCTGTGAGGCAGCCTCTCTATGAATTTGAAGATTGCCTAGCAGGTGGTAAGCCCAAGGCCCTGGCTGCAGCAGAGCGGCTCCAGAAAATATTCCCTGGAGTGGTATGTTGATGCTATTCGGGAATGTTGGAGGTTTTCTCCTGTAGCTTTCTGTGCTTAATTTTGGGGAATGAGGGCCTGTGGTATTGGTAAAAGAGAGTCAGATGTTTGTCACTTACTACCTGGACCTTCATCATATGGCTAAGCCTCTCCTTGTCTCAGAGATGGGGATTAAAAAACAAAACAAAACTCGTGTTTATTATTGTGAAAATAAAATGAAGAGTGAGAAAATGTTTTTGTGAGTGGCAAAGTATTACCTGAGTTTAAGTTGAGGAATTTGGGAGTATGCATATATTTATATCCAGCTTTGTTTGAAAGGGATTTATTTTTTTTAAATTTTTTTTAATGTTTATTTATTTTTGAGAGACAGAGCATGAGTGGGGGAGGGATAGAGAAAGAGAGGGAGACACAGAATCCGAAGCAGACTCCAGGCCTTGAGCTGTCAGCACAGAGCCCGACGTGGGGCTTGAACTGTGAGATCATGACCTGAGCTGAAGTCGGATATTTAACCAACTGAGCCACTCAGGCGCCCCGAAAGGGATTTATGATAGCTCAGATACAGGATGTTATTTTTCCTTCATCACCAAAATACTCAATAGTTACTGAATACAGGTTTATGAAGTTAAATTGGATGTAAGTCCACACAGAAGGATGATGTGGCTACCTGAGCTGCTTGTATTTGAATCAGACTGTTCCCTTTAAAAACATACTAGATAATAAGAGACAAGTCATTTAGCTCATTTGATTCAAAATCTGGCAAGATTTTTTTTTTTTTTTTGAGGTCATCCACAAAAGAGAATCTGCAACTTGCACACTTAATCAGTTGGTCTGACAGAAGTTAGATTAGATATCTCCGAAGCATCTGCTACCACTTAGTGCCACAAGAGGCTCTCGGCCTCAGCTAAAAGATAGCCCACTTTCTCAAAGTTTTTCTGTGTAATCACTCAGTATTATATTCATTTATTTCAGAATCTTTTGCTTGAAAAGAAGCAACATTGATGGTTTTGTTCATTTCACCAGCAATCTTGAGGAGCATGGTTTATTGGGTTTAATTCAACACTAATGATTAAGCGCCCACTGTGTATCCAGTTAAGTGCTAGAGGCCAAAAAGAAAAATGTTACAACCCTGTCAATTGAGGAGGCGTATTAGTTAGCTTTCTGCCACATTATTGCATATCACACAGTCCTAACCTCTCCCTGCCTTGTTATTATAAGCATTTATCTCAGGCTCCCAGGTCTGCAGATTGACTGTAGTTTAGCTGCTGGGCTAGGCTGGACTCCAGGCTTTAAGTCAGGTTCCAATTTGCTCTGTAAGTCATTGTTTTAAAATCTGGGCTTACAGAGCAACAGTCTGGGTCATGCTCTTCTTCTGGTAGAAGGTGGGAGTGTAAAAGGATTGGTGAAAACTTATTATACCTCTAAAACCTCAGCTCACCAGTGACACAGTGTAGCATCTTCCATTTATATGCCTAAGCCAGTCACAGGGCCAAGCGCAAAGTCAGTGGGGTTTGTCAGAATACTCTGCCTTTCTAGTGGGAGGTCCTGCAAAGTCATCTGGCAAAGGGCAAAGACATTCTATTAGTGGGAGGCAGTGCATAGTTGGGAAGAATAATCCAGTCTGTCACTGGAGAGTGTTATGAGCTCCCCTCAGGGCTGAAACAGACCTGGCTTTGAATCTGAATTCAGCTACTTTCTAGTTGCCTGAAATTTTTCCTTGCCCAAATGGTCTGTGACCCAATGCAGTCCCCCCTATTTATTTGTACAGCTGTTCTGTTACTTATTAAATATTTCAGGCCTTCCGTATGCTAGGGACTGGGGCACAAGCAGGAAAAGTTCTCTCTCCTCTCCGTGGAGCTTCTATAGTCCAGAGGGGTACATGGTCCCTAACACCTAATTTTGTAAACAGTTGTAATTGTTAAGTGCATGAAAAAGGAGCTCGGTTTCTGTGAGGGCGTTTACCAGGCAGCCTGACCTAAGCTAGACTCCCTTGAGGAAGCTAAGTCCTGAAGGATGAGTGAGTGGGAGTCAGCTAGATGAAGGGTGGCAGAGCTGTCTGCAAACGCCTGAGGCAGGAGACAGCATGGTGTTTCTGTGGAACTGAAGGAAAACCAGGAAGGGAAGCACTGACGTCAAGGAAGACAGAGAAGGGGCTAGGGCAGAAGCAAGGGCCGGGTCACGCTGGGCCTTTGAGATCAAGTTCACCTTTTCTTGAAACCGTCAGCTTACCAGGGTCGAACCTCCTCTTCAGCACTTACATTGTGCTACTGTGTTTTCCCTACTGGGTTATTCAGTCCTGGAGGCCAGGAGCCAGGGTTTTTATACTTTCATCCTTCCTGCCTTGTAAGCAATAATAGATAATGTACAGAACCCATTAAAGTACTAGTGTAATCCATCCATTTCCTGCAAAGTACTTGTGAAACTATTTCACCTGCCAATTACCCAGACTTACGGCATTTTCTTTGTATGTTCAGTTTGGTGTATTTTTTTCATTCAGCAGATACTTACTCATCCCCTTACACCAGGCCACAGACACAGGCTAGTCCTAAGTGAACAAGATGTGAAAAGAACTGCTCTGCTACAAATACCCTGTCTAATCCCGGGGTTGAATTAATTGAGTCGGAAACAAAGTAACCTTTAAAAAATCAAATAAATTTTTGAAATTACCTTTTTTTTTTTTTTTTTTTTTTTTTTTTTAAATACAAGGCAATGTAGGATTGTGGAACCACACCAGAGGTTTTAAAACCCAACTCTGGACATCTGTTTACAACCCTGATGAGTAAATGGTATTGGACCAGCTCTTCTATCATAAACAATTACACAGCCGGGTAAAATATATAAAATGACTCTCTCCAGGCAGTGGAGTAGTGAAAGGCCATGGTCCTAGACAGAAGGGAAAGAAGGAATGTTTGTCCCAGCCCATTGCGTGGAGGTACTTTCTGGCCTTTGCTAGAGCCCATGAGGAGCCCAAGGAGATATTCTTGGGTTTGATGAGCTGAGGAAACTGAGATCTGAGTTCAGAGCAGCTAAGGGGGCTGAAACATGCAGGACAGAGTATCAGACATGCAGGAGCTGAGCAGAGGAGGGGTCTGGATAGCATCTTGAGCCTTTGACCAGCTCAAGTCACATGTGTTCAGGGCATGACTCTGTAAAGCCGGGCAAAAAAGCACTACCATCTGTTGTGAGTGGAATGGAGACTTCATAGCTACCCCAAGGCCATGAGACATTGGAGACTCACCTATCCAGAGTGGAGCTCCCTCATTGAACACCCTGAGCCCTTAGGTGACACCCCAGTAAGGTCAGAACTACACATAAAAGCTAAACCACAGAGCTTCCAGCAGAAAGCAGCATAGTGCTCTCGTGATAAACAGATTATCTAGGACCCAGGAAATACTGACCATAAGTGGAAAAATGGGTAGCTTGGATCTCATCAAAACCTAAAATTTTCAGGGGCACATGCATGGCTCAGTTGGTTAAGCATCTAACTCTTGATTTTGGCTCAGGTCATGATCTCACAGTTTATGCGATCAAGCCCTGAGTTGGGCTCTGTTCTGTGAGATACTTAGGATTCTCTGTCTCCCTCTTCTTTGCCTCTCTCTCTCTCATTCTGTCTCTTTCCCTCTCTCTCAAAATAAACATAAAACACAAACACACACACACACAACCTAAAACATCTGCTTCTCAAAAGGTGCCATTAACAGAATGAAAAAGGTGGCCAAAACCCTACAGGGTAGGTCTATTTGGCGAGAAGCTGTTCCCCAGAATCCATAAACAACCTCTACCACTCGGTAATAAAAGGACAGACAAGTCTTTTTTTAAGGGGGACAGATTGTGGAGGTACTGATTTCATAGTGAAGATCTATAAATGGCCAGGGCACACATAAAAACGCTCAACTTTTGTAGTCTCAGGAAAATATGAGTTAACACCATGGAGATCTATCACTATCCTCACTGCAGTGGGTCAAGTTAAAAAGACTGACGGGGGGCACCCGGGTGGCTCAGTTGGTTGAGCGTCCGACTTCGGCTCAGGTCATGATCTCACAGTTTGTGAGTTCAAGCCCCGCATCGGTCTCTGTGCTGACAGCTCGGAGCCTGGAGCCTGCCTCGGATTCTGTGTGTCCCGTTCTCTCTGCCCCTCCCCCACTCACACTCTGTGTCTCTCTCAAAAATAAACATTAAAAAAAAAAAAAAAAAAAAGACTGACAAGGCTGAATGTTGTCAGGCTGTGGAGCAACCAGAACTCTGCTACTAAAACAACCACTTTGTAAATCAGCTCAACAGGTTCTCATGAAACTACACCTACCTAATTACCCAGAAATCCCACTCGTGGATGTTTACCTAAAAGAAACGAAAACGTATATACCCTAAAACACTTATGGAAGTATGTCAATAGCAGCTTTGTTCCTAATGGCCAAAATTTAGAAATAACCCAAATAGCTGTCAGTGAGAGATTGAATAAACAAATCGAGGTATTTTCACAATGCAAAAAGGAGCATGCTCTTGGTACTTAACAATATGGGCAAACCTCAGAAGCATTATGCTGAGCAAAAGAAGCCAAACACCAACAGATGTATACCATAGGATATCATTTATATGAGGTTCTAGAATAGGCAAAAACTAATCTAGGGTTTAAAAGGTGGTTGCATCAGTGGTTGTCCCAGTGGCGGTGAGGAGTAGTGGGGATTGACTGGGAAGGGGCACGCGAGCACATTCTGGGGTGATGAAAATGTCCTGTGTCTTAAGGTATATACAGTGGTTCACCTGCAGTTTGTTGAAACACAGCCAACTGTACACTTAAAATCTATGTATTACACTCTTCTGTAAACTATACTTCACCCTGACTACACATATGAATCATGGGGGTGGTTTGAGAAAATATTGATGGCAGGGTCCCCTCTCAGAAATTCCAGTTGAGATAGTCTGGGGAGAAGCCTGGGCATCAGGAATTTTCAAAACTCTTTGGGTGGTTCTAATGCACAGCCAAGGTTGAAAACTGCTGTGTTGAAACTTGCCAAATTCCGGCCTCAGGCGTGTGGACCAAATGGTGGGCTGAGAGCCAGTCCTACAGAGGCTTGCTGGCTGCAATTTTAGCAAGCAGAGAACGATTTAGGTTAGTAAAGCGGGTATGGATCTGTATTACTGAAAAGGTCAGAATTGGCGTTGATTAATTATGCTTTGGTGTCACTAATGTACCTAAATAATACCAAGATCAAGCTACCATCTTCTCAAATGCTTTGTCAATTGTAATACAACAGTAAGGTATTAACATTGCTGTGGTCTTTGCTTATTGTTTACCACAGTATTGAGTATATACATGATACTTAATGAGTGAATTCCTTAATGAGGTCCAGATAGTTGTCTTTGTAATGTTTTCATTGCCAAATTGGACTTGTTTTGAACGCTCTTTCTGAAGTCCTTTCTGCTTGGTGTCTTTTCCTGCTTTGCTTGCAACATTTTTTTTTTTTTTCATTCTTTTAAATATCGTTGCCTTTGCTACCACTGTCACTTTCTTGAATTCCAGAGATTAGGTTCAAAGTTTAAGATAAGGAGAAAATAGCTACAATCCACAAAATAGAATTTTCCTTTGTAAAAGGACCTACTTATTCTGCCCCCTGAGCTGTTTTTCTAGTAGGTGACGGGTTTTGGCAAATGAACGAGAAAGTTGATGTTTTCACACTCCTCCTTGTGGCCAGCACTATGCAGGGGATTAAGGGTGTATGTAGTTTGTGACTCTACAACACTTTCTTTTCTGTGGACAGTTAATGTCCCTGACTTCACTGACACCCATATGTGTCTCACTGTTAATCTGCCAAGACACTGTGGGGCCAGCAGGGGACAAATAGTACATTACAGAGCTGTTCTAAAGCCCCTGAGGAGAACCCAGGCCACCAGGTAACTTCTTTGGACAAGGAATGAAGCTTCACTTCAGTACCACACTCTGCTACGGCTCAGCCCCTGTCCCTTTCCCTCTCAAACAAATATCTGCACACTCCTAAGTAGATTTTCTGATTGTAAGTTAGCAAGTACAGTTTTTGGTTTAGAGAGGTTTTTTTAAAAATGCATATACCCCTAAGAAGATTAAGACAGTCAGTCATACTAATCTTACATAAATTTATTAAATCAAATGTTTTCTGTTATAATATCCTATTTGGAGATGTTATGCACTAAGAAAATCAGCGGGGTGGGGGGCAATTTGGGAAGAAGTAGGGAGAAACAACTCAGCTAGACAGAGGGGACTTGGGCAGACACAGGGCATTTTGATAGAGGTTCTTGGCCTCAGATTATAGGAAAAAGTCAAAGGCACCATTTTCTTCAGTGTCCTCCTTGGCTCAGATGGACATGCCTCCCTCCTTTGGAACTAGGATCCGTATGTCTCTACTTGCTGCTATATATATCCAGGCTCAGGGACCTGGGGATGACAGGATAAGATAGTCTAGGATGTAGAGGTGAAGAAGGTCAGGGCACGGGTAGCAAAAGGAACAAGCAGCATGATCGTGCACAGAGAAATTTCTGGTTGCAACTGACCACACTTACTTGTTCGTAGCTATGGGGAGACACAGGTTCTAAGATACCACCTGTGTTTGCTTCAGACATCCGTATATCTGGGTTTTTCCCTAGAATGCCAGAGGGTTCAACATGAGCATCCCCATGCCTGGACACCCAGTGAACTTCTCCAGCGTCACCTTGGAGCAGGCCCGCAAAGACGTGGAGCACCTGGAGCAGCTCATCGAAAGCCATGATGTCGTGTTCCTGCTGATGGACACCAGAGAGAGCCGCTGGCTCCCTGCCGTCATTGCTGCGAGCAAAAGAAAGGTAGAGTGTGTGGATCCTGGGCTCTTGTTTCTGGTTGTGACTTAATATACCGTCACCCTGGAGGGAGAGGTGTCCTCTGTCTGCCTTCCTTCCAGAAGAGAGATGTGCTGTGTGTGACCCAGTGACATGGTGCCAAAGGGCTTCCGCTGGTACGTGCTGTCTTTGCCTCACGCACCACCGTCCAGTATAATAGTTATTCTTTACTATTTAATTTTCATAGGAACCTTTTGAGACACTGTATCTCAAAGGGATATTCTGCTTACATTAAAACATAAGCTCCAAGGGGCACCTGGGTGGCTCACTTGATTGGGCATTTAACTTTGGCTCAGGTCATGATGATCTCCTGGCTCAAGAGTTTGAGCCCTTCGTCAGCTCAGAGCCTGGAGCCTGCTTCAGATTCTGTGTCTCCTTCTCTCTCTCTGCCCCTCCCCTGCTCATGCTTTGTCTCTCTCTCTCTCTCAAAAACAAATAAACATTAAAAAAAAATCTTTTTTTAAACATAAGCTCCAAGAGGACAAAGACGCTCTTATTTACTCTTTGGTCAGTGACACATTCAAGGGCCAACAATAGTGAATGGTTAAATAAATCCTAGTACATAAATGTGATGGAATAATACGCAGCCATGCACAACGTGTTTTCAAAAACTTTAATAACATGGAACATACCACATTATGTTAAATAAGCAAGATATGATATTGTATATATTTAATATAAATTGTTTATATAAACACATAAACATTTGTATCTGTTTGGGCGAGGAGGTCAGGAGGGGAGGCAAGAAGGGAGAAAGGAAGGGAGGGAAAGAGAGATCGGGAGAAAACAATGGGAAGAAATACCCCAAATTATTAGTAATAAGTGTTTGAGCCATGAGATTGTGATTTTTTTTTCTGTTACAGTTTTTCTTTATTTTCCAACTTTCTTTATAACCAGAAATTCCACAGAATAAGTTATAAGTAAGAGAAGTTCTTCTAGGACAAATGAGAAAACAACCGTCCTTAAAAATCTGTGTGAAGTTCTTCTATTACAAATGAGAAAACAGTCGTCCTTAAAAATCTGCATAGTGTGTGAATCATATCTCAGTGAAGCTGTTATAAAAAAAGAAAATCTATGTAGGCGTGTCAGATGATAGCATATGGTGGAAAGAATGAGGTTGAGAACTCTCTAGACTTGGTTTGATGCATTTACCTCTTACCAGCTAAGTGACCTTGGGCATGTTAGTGAGCTGACTGCTCTGTCTGACTTTCAGGATCCTCATCTGTAATTGGAAATGTGTGCTGGGAGTTTTAAATGAAACCAAATGAGATAATTATTGTTAATTACTGGTCAAGGGTTTGTGTGTGTGTGTGTGTGTGTGTGCACTTAATAAATCCTCAGTATTGGGTAGCTTTTACTAGTATTGGCTTCCAAGACTCTAATTATACTCATACGCAATTACTTATAAAATAAATTCTGAAAGTTGACCAAGTATGAAATTAGCCACGGCTTAAAATATAAGTGTCTCTTAACTCTAGACTTTTATTCCTTGAAATCCACAGCTTGTCATCAATGCTGCCTTGGGGTTTGACACATTTGTTGTCATGAGACATGGCTTGAAGAAACCTAAGCAGCAAGGAGCTGGGGACTTGTGTCCTGGCCACCTTGTGGCACCTGCCGACCTCCTGGGCTCATCGCTTTTTGCCAACATACCCGGCTACAAACTTGGCTGCTATTTCTGCAATGATGTGGTGGCCCCAGGAGATGTAAGTGGATTTCTCTGTGCTTCCAAATATTTCCTACAACTGTCTTGTCCACTGGGGCAAAGAGGCCCGACTGTCTTTTATGACTATTTAAATACTGTCTTTTAACAAAGAGAAGAATTCTCCAATTTGGGGGGGTGACATTATCCCACCATAACCCTTGATTGGCGTCGTCAACTGTGCACAGCTGTTCCTTGTTCACTAATATAAACGTAGTGACCAACCACTTTTGTAGAAAGCCCAGCAGGGAAACTGCAGGATAGACTGGTCCCTGGAAGCACTGTCTCCTTTGAAGAGAGCATTAAGTAAGGGGTCTGAAGACTTGGACACTGCCTCATGGGGTGATTCCAAATAAGGCTCTTACGCTTTCTTTGCTTCTGCAGAATCGGGCTGGGCCCCTTATAAGGTTGTTAGATTTAACAAGTGAAAATATATGGGCTTCCCAGTTAACTTGGAATCTCAGGTAAACAATATTTTAGTATAAATTTGTCCCATGCAATATTCAAGACCTGCTCATACTAAAAAAATATTTCTTGTCTATCTGAAGTTCAAATTTATCTGGGCATCTTGTGTTTTATCCGCCAACCCCAGTAAGGGAGGGAAGAATACTTTCCCTGACTACTCATAGTGCAAGGTGGGTCAAAAGTGAAAGTGCTCTGAACAGTAAGCAGTACACTGTTCAAATGTAAGATTCTGCCTATAGTGTTAGTGCCTCCACACAAGGCACAGTCTGTAGGAATGGTCTCTTACCACAACAGATCATCATGCACAGTGAAGCAAAGCATAGGTGTCTCTCTACCCTCCTCTTCATTTTCCCCTTCTTTTAAAACTTGTTCCTGAATAACTCCTACCTCTTTTGTATGACTGGTTTTTATGGCCTCCCAGTATAAAGAAAAAAAGATTAATATTCTCCATGTGAAGAAGGCTGACTTTATGATCTTCATCAGTGGTATTATACAGCTGGTCCCATTATTTCCTCATTATCAACAAGTAGGATTATGGGTCGAGTAAAGTTGTATCTGTTCATAAGGTGAAAATTTCAGACTCAAAATTATCCCTAACAACCCCTTAATTTGCCTAAAGGTGGAAGATCAGAATTTCTTTAGTTGCAACTAAAGACGATTTGTGTTTGAAGCCCTGTCATAGCAAAACTACTTGTATTTCAGCCCAGGGGTCACATTCAGGGGGACACAATGCCCACACTGTGAGAGGCACATAGGAACTGAGGACTGGAGGAAAGGCACGTTATTTATTGTCCTGCCTCACAGGCACTCTGAGGCATTGGCTCAGTTAGAGTGGCAGGGCAGAATCATTTGTGCTATTCAAATGATTATTCCTCTCCATGTCTCTGTTCCTCAGCTATCAAGCACAGAGGATTGAATTTGAATCAGTTAAAAGAGCATATGGTGCAACTCCATGTATGAGGCAGTTAGGCCCCTAGTCTTCAATTTGTTCATAACTATTACTCCTTTTTAGCATATTACCTCATTTAGTTACCTAAGTTATGTGTTTTGTTTTTCTTGGTACTTACAAGAGATGATGTTATTTGAGGCTGAATGTTCTTTGCCCACAGTGAGTGAGTATCTGGTTATGTTGTATCGCTTTATCATGGATGAGTTTCATGCTTCAAACAGTGGACAGTTGAGTGGACTAGAACTTTGAGCACACATCAATGATTCTTTCTCTGTAGTCAACAAGAGACCGGACCTTGGACCAGCAGTGCACTGTGAGTCGCCCAGGACTGGCCATGATTGCAGGAGCCTTGGCAGTAGAATTGATGGTTTCTGTTTTGCAGCATCCAGACAGGTGAGTTTACTGTTTAGACATGGTTATTTAAACAAAGAAAGCTTTCGTGTCTCCCTTGGCCTTTTCTTGGCCTGACTCTTCTGAGCATTGTGTTGTTCTTTCTGTCCTCAAAAATACAAGACTGAAAAGCCTGGTCTGATTCATTGGCCTGGGGGAACTTGTCATGTGATCTTTGGGGCTACATCTCTGCATCCTTCTGGAATTGACCTCTCCTGGAATTATTTGGTAACTGATGATAAGGAAAAACAAACATTTTGGTGGGGGCCTTTGGGACCTTCATGCTTTTATTCTGTTAGTAGGTTTTAATCTTAACTGTGAACATTTTGTAAGACAATGCATGAATCCCATGTGATAGAAATTACACTGGGCTGTATGTGACATCTTCAGTGATACGGCCAAATGGGACTTTATTTTGCTTATGCAGCAAGAAGCCTAGAGGCAGGCAGTCCGTAGTTGCTACACAGGCTTTGTTATGCTATCAGGGACTCAAGTTCCTTCTTATCATTCACTCAGCCACTCTTAGCTTTCTTCCTTATGCTTGTCACCTTGTGGTCAACAGATGATTGCTTCACCTCCAATGTTGCTTCTGTGTTAAAGTTAAGAACACATGTCAGCTTAGCTGAGGTTCCCCTCTTTTAAAGAGCTTTCCTGGAAGACTCACCCATTGATTCTAACCCCTGTATCACATGGCCACCCTTTGCTGCAGGGAAGACTGACAAATATGATTGTTTTGCTTGGGCATATTACCTCTCCAAAAAAAGTTGTGGTAAGATAGACATGGAGAAGGGTATTGGATAGGCAAACAGCAGTGTCTGCACACTAATTTTTTTAAATTATGCATATATTTTAAACCCCAGGAGAGATTATTATATAGTTGGTATTCATTATGTTTGGCTAACATTTTCCTTTTTTATTACTTTTCATTTCCTTTTTCATCTTCGAGCTTCCAGCCGAGGCTATTACTCTTCTGACAGAAGAATGCCTTTTATTATTAACTTCAGGAATGCTATGAACAAGATATTTCAATTTTTTGTCAGTCTGAGAATGTCTTTATCTTCATTCTTAGAAGATATTTGTGCTGAGTGTAGAATTCTAGATTGGTGGTAATTTTCTTTCAGC
This sequence comes from Panthera uncia, assembly GCF_023721935.1. NCBI lineage: Eukaryota > Metazoa > Chordata > Mammalia > Carnivora > Felidae > Panthera > Panthera uncia. Next base: position 50,717,036 of record NC_064816.1, read on the forward strand.
ACATTTAGAGTAAAAAACTAGTGTTTCTGGCTGCTTTTATTGTTGTTGAGCAGTTTGGTGTTTATCTCACTGCTGCTCCTTTGATACAGTTTGTTTCTCTCCCTCTTTCCCTGCCCTGAGTTGCTTTTAAGGTTTTCTTATTGTCTCTGGTTTTCAGAAGTTGGACTATCATAAACCTACTTCTGTATTTATTCTGGTTGTGTTTTCTAGTGCTTCTTGAATCCATGGCTTGATGCTTTTCATCTGTTGTGTAAAATTCTCAGCCATTATCTCTTTAAAATATGACTTCTGCCCCTTTCTGTCTTCTTTCCTTTTGAGTCTTTGATTACGTATCAGAATTAACCTATGCCCTTTTCTGTATTTTCCAGTACTTTGTCTTTCCTTGCTTTAGTCTGCCCATTTGCTTTTGGCTTCCAGTTTGCTAATTCCTATTTCTTCTGTATCTAAGATGTGTCAAGCCATCCACTGAGTTTTTTTTTTTTTATTGTTTATTTATTTTTGAGCGAGACAGAGCATGAATCGGGGTCTGGGGGGCAGAGAGAGAGGGAGACACAGAATTCAAAGCAGGCTGCAGGCTCTGAGCTTCAGCATGGAGCCTGACGCAGGGCTCGAACTCAACGAGCTGTGAAATCATGACCTGAACTGAAGTCAGAAGCTCAGCTGACTGAGCCACCCAGGCAACCCTGAGTTTTAATTATTTTATGTGTCAGTTCTAAAATTTCCATTTGATCTTATTTTATACATTTCCTGATCTCTACTGAAATTGTGACTTTGATCTTTTTCATTACTTGAAAACACTTAATTGTGTTTTTAAGTCCTTAATCAGATACCCCCATTATCTGGATCTCCTGTAAGTCTGTTCCTCTTGTCTATTGGTTTTTGGGTTGTTTATTTGTTTTTTGGCTTTTGGTTATCTATTATCTCCTCCAATACCTGGTATTTTTTTCTTTTCTTTTTTTTTTTGTTTTTGTTTTTAAACAAAACCTTTGTATTATGGAAAACTCAAACATACATGAAAGAAAAAACATACAGAAAATAATAAATGCCATTATATATACATACCATCCAGCCTCAACAGTTACCGACATATGGCCAGGCATTATTTATCTATACAGCTATCCACATTTTTTCTCTTCCCACTGGCTTATTTTATTTTTTTTATTATTTTTTTTTAATGTTTATTTATTTTTGAGACAGAGAGAGACAGAGCATGAACGGGGGAGGCTCAGAGAGAGGGAGACACAGAATCCAAAACAGGCTCCAGGCTCCGAGCTGTCAGCACAGAGCCCGATGCGGGGCTCGAACTCACGGACCGTGAGATCATGACCTGAGCCGAAGTCGGCCGCTCAACCAACTGAGCCACCCAGGCGCCCCGCCACTGGCTTATTTTAAAGCAAATCCAAGACATAGCATTTATCTTTTTATAATACCTTATGATAAAGTGTCCCTACTATTTTACATATAAAGACAAATTAAAAGTGATGCTTTCATATTACCTCATATCCAGTTAGTTTTTAATTTACCTCAGTTTCTCGAATCTGCTTCTTGTGTTGTTGTTGTTGTTGTTGTTTTGCTTGGTTATTTTTGAATGACTACTGGACATTTTTTATGAAAAATTACAGAGATGAGGTAATTTACATTTCCTTCTGGCAAACTGCTAGGCAAAGTGGATTAGCAGTACTAGAACTAGAATTAGGGCTTCTCTATTTCTGATTCATTCCCTAGGATGTAGCCCACCTTGTTCCCAGCCCAAAGCCTGGCATATTTTCCATAATTTCTCCTTATTGTCAGACCCCAAACTCTAGTTTTTCCTTCCAGTCCATTTGTCTGTCCATATAACTCTTCAGCCTCTGATCCTATAGCCACTGCTTTTGGAGGTTGGCAATCACTATGGCAGAAAGCTCCCTTTTGCAAATGCCTTGTTTACCTCATGGGCTTCTCTCCTCTCACAGATCTTGGCTCTGCTATTCTGCTATTGTGACAACCTGGTCTACCAATGCCATACCATTTTTTAAAAATATATTTTTTTAATTTATTAAACACTCATAGTGTAGTAAGCTTGCATGTGAGCATAGAGAAATGAGCAGGCTGGTGTGTTTTGCTTCAACTTGACCTTGGCTTTTTAGTAGTCTATATGTTTACCATACTGTATATATGTTATATTAAAGATACAAAACTTGGCACAATTGTGATCTGCTCCAGGCAAGAAGACCTTGCTTTATGACCTACAAACAGTAGATTCATCTTGTAATAAATAGAAGTGAGACAAAATTAATTAAAAAAATAGAATCAGTAACTGTTTTAAGGTTTATTTATTTTTGAGAGAGAGAGAGACAGAGACAGAGCACAAGTGGGGGAAGGTTGGGGGGGGGGGGACACAGAATCTGAAGTGGGTTCCAGGCTCTGTGTCAGCACAGAGTCTGACATGGGGCTTGAACCATAAACCATGAGATCATGACCTGAGCCGAAGTCAGACCCTTAACCGACTGAGCCACCCAGGTGCCCCAAATCAGTAATTTTAAGAAAGAAAGAAGGAAGGAGGGAAAAGACGAGAAAGAGATGGGGGAAAGAAAAGGAAAGGAAACAAAAAAGAAAATAAATGATTAAACACTTGAAGATTCTCTCCATAACTGTCTAAGGCTCTGCTGCCATGTGTAGGCTAATGAAGGCTGACTGAAGCCAAAAGGACGTTTACACCTGCCTATCTGACAAATACACTGTAATTTGTTTTATTTGTCAGGTACTCATATAGTGCTTGCTTTGTTCTAGGCACTGTTCCAATCACTTTGCAGGAGTAACTCATTTAATCCTTATAGCAAACCTATTAGGAAAGAACTATTATCTGACCTGTTTTTGATGGGAAAATTGAGGCACGGGGAGGCTAAATTGTTGAAACTTACATAGCTGGTAAGTGGTAAAACGGGCCTTTCACTCAGCCAGTTTGGCTCCAAACTCTGTTTTTAATCACCCTGCTATACTGTTTGTAACACAGGCAGGAGAGAATTGAATTTTCAAAAGATTTGTTTTTCCAATTCTCAGAAATTAACTTGAATATTCTATTGATTTCATGACTCAGGGTGTTTTTTTTTTTTCTATGCAAAATCAAAAAGACGACCTCTGTACAGTGTTGGCGGCATACGTAGCTAGTCTGGGTGCAACAGAGTTAAGCGAAAATAAACAGCTTTTTTTTACTTCCTCTCATCTGCGTCATCCCCCTGGGCTACCCCTGCCTTCTCAGTGTCGTGAGGCCTCCTGACGGGGCATATCTGGGACCAAATCTTGGAGAGATGATTCCACGATTCCTTGATGCGACCCCTCTCTCTCCGGCGTTCACCCTGGTTGTAGGACAAAACCAGGTCCTATGTCGCGTGTCTTCTGTATCGTAAGGAAACATCTCACTGTTGTTCGGGAAGGAGTGCGTTCATTCTCCTTCCCAAATAATCCCTCACTGTTCTGCCTCACAGTAGCATTCATATCACCTCAGTTAATTAAGGTGGGAAAGTTTTCCATTTCAAAATTTCAGTACAGAAAGGTGCCACGGTTTTTGACAAGACTCTCTCTCAGAGTCAGGGAGTTGACCTTAATTGACTTATCATATGCCAAGCATCGCACTTGGCAGTTTTTCCAACTTATTCCTGATTTAGTCCTCATAACTGTCTTGTTCCTATTTTATAGTTAATGCAGTTAATGGACCCAGAGCACAGAGAAGTTAAGCAGCTTGTCTGGGGTCACAAGCTCTGGCCTTTCTGACTCCAAAAATTCATGCTGCCTTTTTTTTCTTCTTCTCCTCTCTTCTTCCTCCTTCCCTCCAGCAGAAATTAGGTTTTCATTAGCTCTTCCCCTGGCCAAATTGTCCTCACAGGTGTCAAACATAAACTTTAGTTAAATGAGTGGCTCCAATTGTTTTTCTTTTCTCAGGGGCTACGCCATTGCCAGCAGCAGTGATGACCGCATGAATGAACCGCCAACCTCTCTCGGCCTTGTGCCTCACCAGGTTAGTGATCTGGAAATGAAGGCATAATTCTGGACCCGGTCCCAGCACTCAGAGGGAATGCATTTGGGGTCACTTGACCACACCATCAGCTCAGCCCACCACTTTTCCACACTTCTTATCCTCTAGCTGCCCTTGAGTTTCAGTGGGTTCACTTTAAGACCACCTACAAGGTATCCCATTCTGTAGGATGGCCGTGAGGAGAATTCATGAACAAGCAGCAGCATCCAGCCTTTGATGCATTTAGCATGTTGACCAAAGGTCTCATAATGGAGAAGCAAGAACAGACTTCGGAACTGGCCAGACGGCAGTTTAAATCCCAGCCCTACAGTTATTAAGACGGCCTTCCTTGGCCAAATCCCTAAACTTGTCTGAGCCCCAGTTTTCCCATGTATAAAATGGAGACAGTCATACTGACCTCACGTGGTAGTTGCAGAGACCAGAGATGGTCTGCAGAGGGCTCAACAGTGGCACTGGCATGTCACAGGCCCTCAGTGAAGGGTGCTTGCTATTTTTGTTGCTGTCGTTTGTTAATATTATTGACTCCCTAGCTACATAAAAAGCCTTCTGGGTATGCATGGGAAAACCATTAGAGGTGTCAAAAAATCGGGTTTCTTTTCAGAAAAAGAATCTGAAGTATCATGAAAGAAGATCCATCGCATAGAGAGGGAAAGAGAAAAAAAGTAGTGGAACGAAAACTCAAATTCACGTTGCCTCGCCAGTAGTTTTGTTACTGTGTTTTTTGGAGGAATGAAGACGTATTCCAATCTCACTTTTTGGAAGTCATTTCTCTAGGCACCATATGTGTATTTCAGTGTGTAAGAGGAAGGCTGACCCCTGTGAAGAGATGATGGCACCCCACAGTCCTGTCTTGGGGTGTGAGGACAGGCTCAGAGCTGAGGGTGAGAGCAGCCCACTGAGCCCACATTTGTCTCCGCCTGCCTCCCCACCACCTGCCTCCTGTCCTCTAGGACAGCCCTGTCATTTTCCATTTGAGGATTCGAATCAGAAGAGAGGACATTATTTGCCCAAAGCCACAGACACAGGCAGTGGATGAGCCAAAACCCACACCTAAACTTGCACTCCTACTGGTGTCCTTCGTGAAGTTTTGTGAGTGAAACTTCCCTGGCCTGCCCGATGGGAGCGTTCCCTTCAGGTCACTCCTCCAGCCCTCCTGCACTAAGACATCCATCAGACACCTTGTGTTAGGTCACTGACCCTCCCCGAGCTTCAGTTTCCATATCAGTAAAAGCAAGTGCTTTACCTCGTGTCCAGGATTATGTCTGTTATGAGGCTTTGTAAACCATAAAGCAGTGCAAATGCAGCTTTTCCAGTCTGCCTCACACAAGGTGCCATTTATTTGACATGAATGTGTTAATCTTTCTAGAGAGACATTTCGGGTAGGACCCAAAAGACGCTGTAGTAACCCTCCATCAGAAGGAAGCCGCCCTCCAGAGCCGACCCCTGTATTTATGCTCTCGAATCTCCTTCGAATCCCCACCCACTTCCCCTCTTCACACGTCTCCAGTCCCTTTCTTCTGACCTTGAGATGTGCCCTCATCTCCTTTGTAGATCTCGTACTGAGAAGGGCCTTAATTAAATTTTCAGTCATGCCCCTGCACTTCTTTCCTTCTTTAAGTCCTTTATGTTAAATCACGGTGGTTGTAGTTTTCTCAGTGCTGAGGCCAGAGGGCAAAACAGTCCCTTTATTGAAGGGGTCCAGCGTCAAAATGCATGTGCCCATGTTTTAAAGTACTATGGCAACTAATCCCTCTCAGTGTCATTTACCCCCATTGAGCCTCACAATTGTTTGTCATTCACCGACTCTTCTAGTTCTTTCTCCTCGTTTTCAAATGTCTGAAGGATTATTTTGGTTGTTGGCCATCTCTTCATTTAGTCTTTTCAAAGGCTGAAGAATAACCCAGCCATATATGGAAAAAGCCCAGTGCTTGTGGGTGATTAGTTGCTTACATTATTTCAAGTTTCAAGCCTTTATTTTTAGCTACTATCTAAAAAAGACAGTGGAGAAAGAACTTTAAAATTAATCAGGGTTGTGTGGTTCCTATTTATAGGCTTTAAATTTCTTCTTTTTTTTTTTAAGTGGAGTAAGTCCATTTATGCAACTGTGTTTTGATTAGGAGAACATCGTTTCCACAAAAACACTGGGCTGTGTTGCAATGCCCTGCTGCAGACTCAGCACTTCCCTCCTCCTTTTCCTGGCTCTTCAGATTTCCTCTTGGATAGGAATTTAGTAAACCCCTTTTGTGTGCTTTGCATACAAAGAACAACCCGTGAGTTCCCTGGGCTCCTTTTTTTGTTCCCCAAAGGAGAGTGTGTGCTAATTGGCCCCTGTGGAAGGAGCTGTAGTAGAAAAGTGATAGCCCTTGGCCAGGAATCACAAGGGCCCCCCACCAGCAGCTCATTGTGTAATCTGGAGAAAGTTGCTTAACTTAGCCTGTGGGCTCTGTGTCTCTGCTCTCCAGGTCAGACTGGGGAGGCATGAGGATTACTTAGTTGATCTGCCCGTGGGACCACAGGCAGAATTTGGCCCAGCCAGAGATTGGCCAAGTGCAGGAAAAGACTTGATTAGGCTCTGACATTGAGTGGTAGTCAGCCCCGGGGGGAAAAAAAAAAACCTCTGATTGATTTTGAAAACCATGAGAAAACCATTTGAAGGTAAGAAAATAGGCTTACGGGTTTATTCTTTTTTAAAAGTGTCTGGCCCAGTGTACATGGACGGGATTCTGCAAGCAGCCAGCAATAAGTGTAGCCCTCTTTCTGTCTGTAAAGACAATGATTTTGGCAATTTAAATCATCATTTTATTGATGTGTAAAATGCATCAACTCATACAAATCATTAAGTATACAACTTGGATTATCACAAAGTAAGCACCATTTATGTACCCAGCACAAAGATCAAAATAAAATGTTATCAAGCATCCCCAAAGCCCCCTTTGTGCTTCTTCCAATTATTATTGCATCCTTCTTACACACAGGCAAGCATCTCTTGACTCTTAACGCCATGGGACACCTTTGTCTAATTTTGGACCTTCTGTGAAAGAAATAATATAGTATAGTGTCCTCTTTGGAGAAAGAAAACTTTTGTTCTCTTTTTTTTTTTTTTTTTTTTTTTTTTTCAACGTTTTTTATTTATTTTTGGGACAGAGAGAGACAGAGCATGAACGGGGGAGGGGCAGAGAGAGAGGGAGACACAGAATCGGAAACAGGCTCCAGGCTCCGAGCCATCAGCCCAGAGCCTGACGCGGGGCTCGAACTCACGGACCGCGAGATCGTGACCTGGCTGAAGTCGGACGCTTAACCGACTGCGCCACCCAGGCGCCCCGAGAAAGAAAACTTTTGTAAAGAAAACTTTTTCATTGCAGATCTTAGCATAGTATTATTCCTTTTGCTTCCCATCAAGTGGGATCTTAAAAACAAACAAACAAAAAAAAGTTGTCTTTTCCTGGCTCCTGGGTGGTAGCTGAGTTATTAAAAAGTTAAAAAAAGGTATAGGCCATTCCTGATATCTCCGGGAAGTGACGGAAATTGGCAGCCTGTGGAGCTGCTGATCATTTGACTGGACCTCTGTCAGAAAATGAAAAACAAGGTGGCAGTCCAGTAGTCGTCCAAACACCACAGTCATTAATATAGCAGTCAGCTCCTATCCCACTTGTGGACCAGGCAGTTCACATTTTTTGTCTTTGGGTGAATGTACTCTTGGCTCTCAAGTACTGATGAATAAAGACCGTGAATATGTATGCCCTTCCTAGGGGTTTGGACTTGCCAACCCCATGGTTCTCTTGGGCTCTTGAATTCTTTCTTTTAATTACTTTCAGAAAAGCAGAACAAAGCCCAAACGAGGGCAGGACCCTGGGAGAGACCTGGCCTGGGAAATCTCGGAGACAAGTGTGATAGAGAGCTGGGGTCGCTAGTTATTTGGCCTGTCTGCACAGGCTGTGCCCCCACAAATCCTCAGGCCTTTAGCTTTTAATAAGCTCCATTTGCTCGGAAATGCTTAGTGCAGTGTGCCTCTGGGGATATGGATGGACTGACTGCTGAAGAAAGAGATTAAGAAGATAAGCAATAAAAGCCCATTTCCTGAGAGGTAGCCCAAGAAAGGGAGTCTCCTTCCCCCGCTGTTTCTATACCCGTCCGATTGATGATAATGGGAATGGCAGGAAAAAGGGACAGTCTAAATGTCTGGTGTTTCTCTATATCAGATGTTGTGGTTTGTGACCTATCCATCCTCCCAGACCCCCTTCCATTCAGCTCTCCCATCAGCAGATGATTTCCAAACACTGTGCCAGGTACCATGATGTTCACAGAAGTTCAGTAACTGGCACAAGGTCACCCAGTGTTTATCCCCTTTTGCTTTTGGAGTCCTCTAAGGTTGTGGATATACCCTACACTATTTGGATGTGGTAGGACCTGGTTCCAGCTGGAGACCCCTGAATAGAAAGAGGGATCTGGTACAAGGTCTAACAATATCCGTGCTTTCTGTGTGGGGCCCTAGAAGAAGAGACGGGGATTGGCCTTACTTGGTGCATGACGGAGGGGATGAAGTACACCTGGTGCCAGAGCTCAGATGTGCCTTAGCATCTCTTGTCCCAGAGGACTGGGGCATAAGTTTACCAGTTCAAGGATGTTATTTGTGCCCTATGAGTTTTGCTCACCTGATGAAGCCGTCCTGTTTGAGAGGTCCCACGTGGGAGGCAGCCCAAAGGCTTTGTGATCATATAGATCCGATTAGAATCCTGCGTTTGCGTCTTAATTTCATTTTCATCCATCCATTCTTTAGCTCCTATTACAAAAGGATTTGAGGCAGCTCTCATCACTTGTTACTATGTGGCCTTGGACAGGTTACCAATCCTCTCTGAATTTCATATTTTATACCAGTAAAATGGGAATAATCATGGGGCACCTGGGTGGCTCAGTTGGTTGAGCGTCCCACTCCTGATTTCAGCTCAGGTCATGATCTCACAGTTCATGAGTTTGAGCCCCGTGGATTCTCTCTCCCCTCTCTCTCTGCCCTTCCCTTGCTCTCTCAGTCTCTCTCTCTCTCTCTCACTCAAAATAAATAAATAAACTTAAAAACATGATTGTTACTTCAATGTTTAAAAAAAAATGGGAATAATTATATAATATACTCCTGGAATTAACGTACAGATTATATCACATTTATCAAGCACAGTTCCGGGCACATCAGGGACACTTGTAAATATTGGTTTTATCTTTCTCTTTCGCTTTTAATTAAAATGGTAAAATGGGAGCTTCTGTGCTCTGCTAAAAAGGAAATTACAAAGAATCTTCATAAAACTCTGGAAGCAATGAGTGTGTTGGGAAGGGTTGCAAAGACTGGCCAGCTCCATTCTGCAGGATTTTTCTAAGAATGATGCTGGCTCGTTTCCAGCTCAGTTCTTCTGTCCCTTGGTGACTCCAGTTTGATAAGGAGAGGTGGATCTTTGGGAGTCGCCGACGCCATTGTCTGAAATGAAGATGACTGTGCTGTGCCTGGGGTTTTGCAATTGCTCAACTCCCCATTTTGACATTTATTTTGATTAAGACTCTTTTCAGCATCCAAGAGTGAGCTCTTGGAGTTTGGAGTTCATTTTTATTTATTCAAACTCCAAGCTCTAGAAGTACTGCCAGGCTTGCCGGAAGCTGGTGTGAAGTCAAGGCAGCAGGTTCCGTTGTGGCTGTGCTGCACCTCCTCAGAGTGGCTATATGTCTGTGGGCGTTGGGTCCCTGCTCCCCATCGAGGCAAGGTGGGCTTGGAGCTCAGGCTGATTTCACTCAGTTTTGGCATACACACTGCCAGTGGTAGCCCAGAATGGAAGGGGCCCCTTTCTTCTCCTGATCTACTGACTTTGTAGCCAACTGGGCATAAATGACTGAAGATAATTTCATTTACCCAGGCCCTGATAGCCCCTATCTAGGTATTGTGTTTTTGGGTTTTGTAGGGCTGTGTGTTTGTTTGTTTGTTTGTTTGTTTAATTCCTATGGCCTTCTTTTTCCTTCTTCCTTTTTTTTTTTTTTTTTTACCTCCCCCATGCTCTGCAGCTGTCTTCCCCAAGCTTTGGAGCCAGAAGGAACAGAACTCTGAATCCTGGCTTTGCCATTTAGTGGTTGTGGAACCTTGGGCAAGTGATGCTACTTCCCCAAGAAAGTTGTGAGGGTACATTGAGATAAGTGTGCAAAAACACCCAAGAGCACAGGGCACAGGGATGGTATTCCCTCTCTTCCTGTTTTCCATGTTATTCCAGGACATGCCTTCCCGCACAGCTTGCAAGGAGAGGGAGCAGCTGTTTTCATGGAAGAGAGAAAGGAGAGGGGTTAAGCACTGTAGGGGAGGGACAGGAGAGGCAGAGAAGATGGGTGAGAAAGATGCTTGGTGAGTTCGAGGCCCTGCAGGGCCGCAGGCGTGCCAGTAACAGAGCTAGGAAAGCACAGTAAATAAGGTTGAGGGGAAGCAGTCAGGATCCGCTGGGCCAGTTGAAAGGCCTGGACCCTCACCCCAAAAGCAGTGGAAAGTCATGAGCTGGATATACCATGGTAAGATTTGGCTGCTGCCTGGAGAATGGACTGGAGGAGATCTAAGTGGGTCTGGGTATAGACTAGCCATATATATATATACATACATATATGTGTGTGTGTATATATATATATATATATATGGATTAATATATGTATGTATATATATACACATTACATATATGTATATGTGTATATATATACGTGTATATACATATATATATATACACACATGCATACATACACACACTGTATATATATTAGCTGGCCTTTATGTGGAAGACCGCCTAATCCAGGGGTTCCCATGTCCAGCTGTGCCTCAGAGTCACCTTGGGAGCCATTTCAGAATTACATTTCCCGGCCCTTTTCCAGATCCACTGAGTGACAGTCTCCAGAGACGTTAGGCATTTGAGAACCACAGCTTCAGTCTATTAAAAATAAATGGCTTCTCGGTGTCATCCTATGGGACAAAACACAATTCTCGTCAAGTTAACACAGACCAAATCCTGCTCTTTGAACATGCCTTTGAGTTTTGCACTCCCATCAACATGAGTTCGGTTTCCAGAAGGACCCTTGACACCTTGTCCCTAGCACACACCTCCAGCCTAAGCATGTGTTCTGCCTGTGCGCCTATGGAGCTAATTAGGCATGCACAGGTGTGCCTAATGATGTGGGCTGCGATCACCCACTGTGCTGCTGGGACCGCTCAGGAGGGAGGCCAAAGAGAGTTTAAAGGCCCTGCTCTGAGACTTTTGCATATCTCCTGCCGGGTTTTTACTCCTGCTGATGAGGGGAGCCTGTCCTGCTCACTAGGCCCTGTCAGCCAAATGCAAACACCACCTAGCTTTTGACCTGGGGGATTTCACCTCAGGCTGCTTTCACCCTTGTTGGGGCCTGTGGGCCATGAGAACTAAGGGAGCCAAGAAACCACAGTGGATTGTGTTTCTTCTAGGTTCTGTCATTCCCAGGTGGGCCTTTAAGGATTCAGGGGGTAGCAGTGATACCTCTTAGAGCTGGTTTGTGTGTGATTTTTTTTTTTTTTCCTAGAAGGCAATGCAGAAAACTGAAGCTGGAGATTATTTTGAGCATGGGAGACTGGGGGGCAATACGGACTTATAATTTTCCTTTGTGCCTTTCTGAACTGTTCTGAGAATGTTAAGATTATAAACAGTTTTTTTTTTTATTTACCCTTTTGAGGTATAATTTATTTTTTTAATGTTTATTATTTTTGAGAGAGACAGAGACTGTGTGAGTGGGGGAGGGGCAGAGAGAGACACACACACACACACATACATACATACATACATACATACATACATAATCCTAAGCAGGCTCCAGGCTCTGAGCTGTCAGCACAGAGCCCAACTCGGGGTTAAAACTCATGAGTTGTGAGATCATGACCTGAGCCGAAGTCAGACGCCCAACCAACTGAGCCACCTAGGCGCCCCTTGAGGTATAATTTATGTATGCTCATTTAAGTGTGCATTTTAATGAATTTTGAGTGCATACACTCCACTCGTATATAACCACTACCACTCCAAGTGAGATACAGAACATTCCCAATCACCCCCAGAATTTGCTTTGTGCCTTTACTTGGTTAATATCCCCACCCTCAGTCCTAGGCATCCACAGATCCATTACCATATGGGCCATTTAAATTTTTTCCTTATTCTTTTCTGTGTTGAGAGGAAAAAAACAATATAAACTTAAAAAATAAAATGTGCAGGGAAGCAGGCAAGGTTTGGCCCCTCTAAGGAATTGCTCTTACTAGCCTGAAAGTTAGGTGGAGAGGCCTATGTGTGTTTGTAAAATTAGCACTTTCCCCCTCTCAGTATTCAGAGGAGGTGATTTAAAAGGAAGTTAAATATTTAAATATTTTGTTTCAATACGAAAATGGGAGTAAATCTCCTGTTGGAGTATGGGTTATTTTTTGTTGTTGTTTGCTCTTCTGTTTTCTGTCATGGGCTCATTGTTTTTATTTATAGGTAGAGTTAAATCTTTAAAAATAGTTCTTTAATGCCTGCCCCACCCCCATAAGGAAAGATTGACAGCAAATACTAATAATAGACTAAGAGGTGACAGTAAACTGTGTGCAGTCCCCAAAGTTAGAGAACTTATCTTGAGCAGTGTCGGGAGGCCTTACTTATTAGTTCCCATGTGGATGGGGAAATGACTTTAATATCATTTTATAAAGCCTTTTCATTTGAACATTATTTGGGATGTGGGCAAAATGAGGTGTGGTGGTGCTATCTTTAGAAAACATGGAAAGAATGAGAGGTTTGCTAAATGCTTCCATCTGTTTTCTGACATCTAACAGGAGATGTTGAGTGTTTAGAGCAAACCACAGGAAGGTGTGAATAAGGTTGGTAACCGAAAGCCCCTGTTTCACATGCTTGCCTGATGAGAATCACCTGGGGGCTCTTGTTAAGCATACTGATCCTCAGGCCTTACCCCAGGCCTTTTGAATCAAGTTCCAGGGGATTCTTCTTATCGGGCAAATTCAGAAAAATGCTGAATGAGCATAATGCTTCCTATACCTTCTAAGTAGGCACACTTCTAAGTAGGAAGGTGATGGTGAGTTTTTCTCTGCCTAAGCAAAGGACAAATCCTTATAAACTTCTTGGATTGTGAATTGAGGACTGGCCTCTTAAATAGGTGTGAAAATATTTATAAGGATTTTGCCTAGGGTACCTGGATTTTAGATTTCTCTGCGATTTCTGTGCATGTCTAAGGAAGGGGCTAAAATTTTAAGTAGCAACCTCTGCTTTTTAAATTTTACACATTTCTTGTAAGCTTGAGGGAATGCAGAGCATATTGTGGAAGCTCAGTGCATTTTTAATACTGGGGATTTAAAGCATTGTTGATGGGGAAGGGCTTCAAATTGCCTGGAAGATGTAAATGGTGCTAAGTTGGAGTTTTTCTTGTGGTCTGTCTGGGACTTGTTTTCTGTGTATAGTTCAGATATGAATAATTTGATAGGCTTTGGGATTTTTGTGTTTTTGTCATTCATTTCATAATAATATGCAGTCTCTCTTATAAGCATATCACTGCGCCGTGGGCAAATGTATATAGTTCAACCTGTGTCTTGCCCTCTAAAAGCAAGAGAAATAAAAAAATATTTTTAAGTAATAGTAGCACACAAGCTGATTCTAAAACTCAGAGAAAGACAAATGACCCAGAATAGCCAAAATAATCTTGAATAAGAACAAAATTAGAAGACTCGCACTTCCCCAATTTTAAAACTGATGACAAAGCTACTATAATCAAGACAGTGTTGTACTATCATAAGGATAGATTTATAGACCAACAGAATAGAATTGAGAGTCCAGAAATGAACCTTTACACGTATGGTCATTTGATGACCATTCAACTGGGGAAGAAGAGTCTTGTCAATGAAATGCCGGGACAACTGGATTTGTACATGCAGAGGAATGAATTTGGACCCTTAATGTACAAAAGTTAACTCTAAATGATCATAGACATAAATATAACAGCTAAAACTGTAAAACTGGAAGAAAACTTAATAATCCTCATGACCTTGGGTCAGACAATGGCCTCTTGTATATGACACCATAAGACAAAGCAGCCAAAGAAAAAATAAATAGGACTTCATGAAAATAAAAAGTCTTGTGCTTCACAGGACACCATCAAGAAAGTGAAAAGATGACCCACAGAAGGGGAGAAAACATTTGCAAATCTTATGTGAAAAGAAACTTCTATCCAGAATATATATACAAAAAAAAAAAAAAAAAGTCTTAAAATTCAACAATGAAAAAATCCAGTTTAAAATTTGGCTAAGAATTTGAATGGTCTTTTCTCCAAAGAAACTATATACATGGTCAAGAAGCACATGGAAAAATGTTCAACATTATTAGTCATTACAGAAATGCAGACCAAACCTCAATGAGCTACCACTTCAGACTCACTGGGATGGCTGTACTCAAAGAGACCGTATGAAGTGTTGACCCTGAAGTCAGAAACGTAATATGGTACAGTCACTTGGGAAGAGTTTGGCAGTTCCTTAAAATGTTAAACATATAGTTACCATGTGACTCATTAATTCCTAAAATAATTGGAGTTACTGTATCTGCCCAATTTTGTAGATACCCAAAAGAAATGTTCAACTGATGGATAAACGAAATATGGTGTATCTATTTAACAGAATACTATTTGGCAATAAATAGGAATGACGTACAGATACTTGATGTAAAATGCATGAGAACATGCTAAGAACAAGAAGCCAGTCTTGTATGATTCCTTTCTAGGAAATAAGCAAAATAGACAAATCAGTAGAAATAGAAAGTAGATTAGTGGTTTCCTGGGGAAAGTGAAGAATGGGCACTAATTGTTTATAGGTTCAGGGTTTCTTTTTGGGGTGATGGAAATGTTCTGAAATTAGATATTGGTGATAATTATTCCATGAATGTACTAAAAGCCTCTGAATTGTATACTTTAAAAAGATAAATTTTATGATACATGAATTATATCCCACTAACATGCTGTTTTTTGTTTTTGTTTTTGTTTTTTTAATAACTAACGGAAGGTATTTAGTGATAAATATCAAAAGGAAGGATTCCAGATGATGAAACATTGTCTCTATGCTTGGTGTAGGTAGATTGAGGATTTATGAAAGAGGTGTGTTTGCATTGAGTGGCTTTTAAGGAAGATGAAGACTTGGCTATGTAGCTGTTTCCAAAAGGAAGAGTTCTGAGTCACAGAATTCAGCCTAAGATGAGGTCAGGAACTCAGGAATGTCTTTGGAAGTTCAGCTTGGTAGTTATACGGGGCCAGTGAGAAGTTTCAATTTAAGACATAACTGGAAAGTCAGGATGGTCCCAGATGAGTGGGGTGGGGGTGGAATCTTGAATGCCAGCATAAGGAATTTTCTGCTGTAGAAAATTAATAAAAAGTGACACATCTTGGAGCTGTGTATTGGAAAAATTAATCAATGGCAGAATGTTGCATTAAATGGAAGGGAGAGAGCTCACCTGTGGAGATAACCATTAGGAGTCTGATACAATTGGTTTGAGAAGGTTTTCCTTTTTAAAATTACCTGAAACTAATTGATTGAGCCCTGGGCCTTCTGATACCAACTTGGTGAATTTGAAAGGCCTCATACACAGATGTTATTTTTACTTCATTTCCTGAGAAAATGAATCACAGTTTCCTAGTAAAGAGCTGTCTGGGGGTGCTAAACAATAGTGTGTGGGCCCATGCTTGGCCAGTCCATTCATTTTGGTTTCTTTTTCTTCTGTTACTCACTACCTGTGTTTTTTGTTTTTATTTTTTCCTTTCCTGCCTTCCTTCCTGCTTGGTCTTCTGTCTCTCTTACCTTCAAAGCTTTCACCTTCCATCTGCAATCATGAGACAGTTTAGCAGAGAAAATTGCCAATATTTCTTTGTACAACGTAAAACTAGATATTAGTTGTAGGAGAAAAAAGAATGAAGAAAATCTTTTCATGAAGCCCATATGGAGGCAGTAATATAGGCTGTATCAGTGAATACTTTAATGGAAAATATGCAAAATATGATAACATTTTTCCTTAAGTGAATTTAATATAAAAGGAATTGAGGTGTGAGAAGGCTCACTGTGAGAATTCTTTTAAGCCTGTAACTTGCTGATCTCATAGGATCTCAGCATTCCCACTTATGACCTACTTCAAAAGTCTTTTCCAGAAGTTTGATGTCTCCTGTTTTGGTATCCTGAATAGCAAACTTAAGACCCCGATTGTGCCTCCAGTCCTGTATGGTGAAATGGTCACCCACATTCCTGAGACTGAAAGAACTAGAAGATTGTCACATTTTCACAGGTTCACAATGAGGCCATCTAACTAATCTCAGCTATCTAATTTATCATTTCTACCAAATGGTCTTTTGATCTTGGATTGCATCATTAAGGGTATTTGAAAGATTGCCATGGCCATTTCGATTTTCCAGTATGAACATGAAATTAGACAGGTGCAGTGTGGGCATGAAGGTGGAGTTATCACATTGCAGCAGGAAGCCTGTTTGTTTAAAGAGTTTGTCGGGTTTTGTTTATTTTTCTTTTGGGGTGAGTGTGGGTAGGGTGGCTAAAGGCAGGAAAGGTGAGGCTTGGTCCTTTTGCTCTTTTCAGGTGACACTGTTGATTTGTGTTGAGACCTAATATTGAAAACAAACCTGTGATACCCTGAGAGAAAGGGAGGGAGGGGGTGAGGTAGGAGAGTAGGGGGCAGGAGGGAGGGTCAGGGCCACGTTTGGAGTCAAGACTCCTATTTTTGAATCTTAGCTCTGCCACTTTCTGTTTTCCTGAGCCAAGTTGCTTCACCTTTCTGAGCCTGAGTTTTATCAACATAAAATGGGGGCAGTTGGGAAGATGAAATAAATTAACTCATGAGAGGATTCATGTTGTCTGACTTATTATAAATGCTGAGTCCTGTGGACACTTCAGAGTTTATCATTCATGTTTTTTGTAATAATATGTTAATGATATACACAACAGTTTAAAACTCTCCTTTTGGTGTAAGTATAGTTCTAGAGAGGTATAATGTTCTCAATAAATGACTTAAATCATAGTTTGTGGAACCTGGTTACTTACAGTGGATATCCTTTAAAATGGCAGCTAGTTGTAGTCTAGAAGTTTATGCTCAAGGTGGCACTGTTTCCCCATAAATTTGGTGATTTTTTTTTTTTTTTTTAAATCCCTGTCTGTTTCAAGTCAAGCAAATAACTGGATATATATTTAACACCTTCTCTGCCTCGGATAGTCCCCAGGCCTTCTCACCTGTGACACCCCACCCACTATCATACCCTAGATACTCAAGTTTACCAATATTCACTATAACTTGCATGTGAGAGGTGAGCCATCATTAAACTAGTTGATCTGTTAAATTTTTTAAGACATTTCTTACAACAATACTTTACAGTTTACTGCTTTCATTTTGTATTTTGGTGTTTTTAGGTCTCACATACATGAAAAGGTTGTAGGCCCCGCCTCCTAATGTAATAAAGGACATGATACAGTTCTTCCTCAAACTGATTGTGGTACAGGGGAAAATCTCTATGCCGAACTTTATTTTTGCTAGTAATCTGTATCAGGACCACCATATTGTTTGCCACTTCTTGTCAGAAACTACAAATACGTTTCACAGGTATGGGCGTTCTGAGCTTGATATGAATTGTTTTGTTTTGTTTTTAGATCCGGGGATTTCTGTCACGATTTGATAATGTCCTTCCTGTCAGCCTGGCATTTGACAAATGTACAGCTTGTTCTTCCAAAGTAAGTCACTCTGCATTTGAGGGACTTGGTTTTAAAACTGAGCCCATCACTGTACCAGCCAGAGGCACTGAAACCAACTGAGAACTTTTCGGCAGGGAGGGGTGGGGTCTAAAAAACTAGAAAGGATTTTCTAGGTGTTGCTTATCTGTATTCATTCTCAGAGAGAAACCAGCCTGAGAAAGTTTGATTTATAGTGTACAAAGAGAGACTGAATTAGATAATACAGTTCTGTATCGATACTTGCATCATGTTAATTTTCGGCTTGAATATGAACTTCAGTAGGTTTTGTTCTTCCCCTGAGGTTCCTCCTTTGCATGGACCATCATAGAGCAATTTTTAAGTGTTACTCAGACGAGGGGGGGATACTAGGCAGTCCTGGTGGTGTGTCTTTTGGAGATCTACATAATGACAAAAAATAAACAGAGATTAGGGGCCTGGATAGGGAGCCCATCAAAGGGCCCCTTCAGCTTTGATCTTTCCAGAGGCTCTAAAAATAGAGCTGGTATGTCCTCCATTGTAATGGGAAACGGCTGATGTATCTCAAAACCACAGTGATGACATCTCATTTTTTTTTAATTGTTTTAACGTTTATTTATTATTGAGAGACAGAGACAGAGCATGAGCAGGGGAGGGGCAGAGAGAGGAGGAGACACAGGATCTGAATCAGGCTCCAGGCTCTGAGCTGTCAGCGGAGCCCAACGCGGGGCTCAAACTCACAAACTGCAAGATCATGACCTGAGCCGAAGTCGGACACTTAACCGACTGAGCCACCCAGGTGCCACACATCTCATTTTTTAATAGGTCTAGATATAGTCTAAGTTAGCTGTGCCTGTATACCGTGTGTTATAGCTAATTTTCTTTTGTATGCCTCTAAGCCTTCTGATGCTCAGTGATATAACCTGGGTTTTTAAAACCCAAGCTTATTGACAAGGCTTTCATGTTCAAGCGTTATGCAAAATAGAGTTGGGATCATTAATCCCAAACTCTGGCCTCTCAGTTCTAATTCAGGACTTCTTTGCCACGTAGCCTACATTTGGCAGTATGGAAGGGATTGAATTCTAGGGAAATTCCCTCCACTCTGAGTTGATAAGGTTTAAAAAACAAAAACAAAAACTTTGGGGCACCTGGGTGGCTCAGTCGGTTAAGGGTTCAACTTCAGCTCAGGTCATAATCTCAAGGTTTGTGGGTTTGAGCCCCACATT
Organism: Panthera uncia; assembly: GCF_023721935.1. Taxonomy (NCBI): domain Eukaryota; kingdom Metazoa; phylum Chordata; class Mammalia; order Carnivora; family Felidae; genus Panthera; species Panthera uncia. The sequence continues at coordinate 50,736,018 of NC_064816.1, forward strand.
GGGCTCTGTGCTGCAGCTTGGAGCCTGGAGCCTGCTTCGGATTCTGTGTCTCCTTCTCTCTCTGCCCCTTCCCCACTCACACTTTGTCTTTGTCCCTCTCTCAAAAATAAATAAAAAAATAACAAAAGTAAAAATAAAAAAACTTTACTTGGGTCATATCCTATGAGAAGCACAATCCTAACCAGGTTCTCTAACAGCTTAACTCAGATTTGAGAATGTTGATAAATTTGGTCAATTTTTGTTGCTTAAACATTTAGAGCAGTTTTTTTGTTCAAAAAGTAAACTGGGGTACCTGGGTGGCTCAGGTCATGATCTCACGGTTCACGAGTTCGAGCCCCGCATCGGGTTCTTTGCTGACAGCTCAGAGCCTGGAGCCTGCTTCGGATTCTGTTTCTCCCTTACTCTGTGCCCCTCCCATGCTCATGCTCTGTCTGTCTCTCAAGAATGAATAAACAGTAAAAAAAAATTCAAAAAATAGGGGCGCCTGGGTGGCTCAGTTGGTTAAGCACCCGGCTCGTGATTTCAGCTCAGGTCATGAGCTCATGGTTCATGAGTTCAAGCCCTGTATTGGACTCTGCACTGACAGCACTGGAGCCTGCTTGGGATTCTCTCTCTGTCTCTCTCTGTCTCTCTCTCTCTCTCTTTCCCTCCCCTGCTTGTGCACAAGTGCTCTTTCTCTCTCTCTCTCTCAAAATAAATAAATATGAAAAAAATAAAAAATTAAAAAAAAATTAAATTATGAACCATAATTTAAAAAAGAATAAAAAATGAAGTAAACTAAGCAGTGTTATTATTATGCATCCCAAGTGTCCGTGTTGGGATTTAAAGCTTACCACTTGGTCACTAGTTACTCATAAGTTAATTTTTTTTGTCATCTCTTTGAGATATCTTCTATCTGTTCAAGTCAAGGCCTCAAGGATGTCTACATGCACTTCTGTCTTCAGAAATGCAAGTTTAAGATTATATGCTTTATAGTGAGCACATTTTGTTTTCTTTGAATGGCTCAGTTAATTGGTCTCAAAATAACTTGGCAGTATTAATTTTCATACTGAAGTCATTTGGCACAGGTGCCCAAAGATTTTCTGTGGCTTTATGCAGATTAGACTAGTCAATGAAATAAAGATAATTGGGTTTTCTAAGTGAAATGCAAGCACTCCGATTCCTTCTTGTTGACTTTCTTAATTGAGTTAGTCCTGGAGATACTGTTTGTGAAGAATCACAAGCATACCAGCTAACCAAGGTCCCTTATTTTCTTTGAGAAAGAATCGCTTTGCATTTTTCTTTCACACTTATTGTAAGCATTACATTAAATATAGGTATCACTTTTTTGTTAGCAAACTTAATTCTTCTTGGTGGTCATTCTGAGAGTCCTGCTTTACATAAACATGTTGGACGATTTAATACAAACTGCCTTGGATTTTAACAGCTGTGCTATTCCCATAGCGATCACTTTTCATGTGGTCTGGGTATTAAATTTCTTTTGTGCTGAAAAGGTTGCTTCACTGGCGCACGTATTTCCTTACAGTAGAAACACGGCCTTTACTTACTTGGCGAACTTCTTTATTCGCTTAGGAGAATGTCATTCTCTATTATCTGCAAACCCAACATTAATACTTTGAAATGACAAATCCAATTACAGTTTCATCTCTGTGCATGTGAATTTTTCTTAATGCATACTTAGCATAATATTTTTATACTGAGTCATATCATAGTTGTTACTGTTTCAGAAAGATTCTTTGGGGCTAAAAATGACTTTTTAAAAATTCTCCTTTGATATCCATGAAGTAATTTTTTCCTGTGGTAGTTTTTGATATTTTTGCTTCCCCCCTCCCCCTCCAGGACCAAGGCCTCACTTGTATCTTAATTTAATACAAATGCAGGCACAAAGATGGGGGAGATAGAATAAGCTCTCAGTGCCGAGTAATAATGTTCTGTTGATTACCGTGTTTATATACATGTATAGACCTTTTATAAGGCCTGAGGTGGGGAAAAATATACTTCTCTGTGACTGGGAAGGCTGAATCATCTACACATAAATCATTTCTTATCTTGTTTGGTTTTAACTTGGCACTGTTCAAACTTACAGAAAAATTACTGAAGAATCTGGAGGAAGAGGGTAGTGAAAAGGCTCTTTCGTTCCAATTTCCGTATATCATAAGACTTTCTAAAATGACAATGTCTGCCACTGGAATTTCAAAAAATCGTATTTGAAGCTATACAAGTTGTTTTTAGTTCTCAAAAGGAATTTAGAACCGAGTCAAGTTTTGTAGATTGCTACCAGAGGGAAAAATAGAATTTTAAAACCAATGTTCTTAAAAGAATTTCTCATGATACATTGAATTAGTTATTATGAACTTTCACCTAAATATTTTGGGGGGAAGCTTTCTATTTTGATATAATTTTACACTTACAGAAAAGTTGGAAGAATAGTGCAGGGAACCTCCTTATATTATACCCAGATTGACCAGTTGTTTCTATTTTGCCCCATTCATGTATGTGCCCACTATCCTCCCTCCCTCCTCTCTTCTTCCTCCCCACCTTTCTCTTTTTCTTGAAAATTTGAGAGTAAGTTGGAGACCTTGTGGTTCTTTCCAACTAAACACTGTACTTCAGTGTGAATTTTCCTAAGAAAAAGGAGTTTCAGGCAGTTTAATGTTGCCACAATACTAATCTAATCCAGTCTGTATTTCAAATGTTATTTGTACCAGAAATGTTCTTTATTGTTTTTTTCTCCCAGTCCAATTCAGGATCTAATTCAGGATCGAGCATGAATTTAGTTATCATATCAATCTGGAAAAGTTCCTTAGCCTTTCTTTGTTTTTCTTAACCTCAATATTTTGATATTTTTGCCAGTTATTTTGTAGCATTTCTCTCATTTTGGGTTTGTCTGATGTTTCCCTATGATTAGAGTCAGGTTATGAATTTTTGGTAGAGGTACCAAAGATGTGATGATATATCTTTGTGTCAGGAGGCACATAATGTATTTTATCTCCTTTGGTGATGCTAATTTTCCCCTTCCTATATTTGTAACTACCTTCCCCAATGGTGAGAAACCTGGCTGTCATTATCCTGGATGTATTTACTCACTTCTCAAGTCTGGAATACATAGAAAGTAGTTGTTTCGTTTTTGTTTTTTTTTAATGTGTTTATGTTTATTTATTCTGAGAGAGAGCAGGGAAGGTGGGGGGGGGGGGGAAGAGAGAGAGAAAGAGAGAGAAGAACCCAAGCAGGCTTCTCACTGTCAGCACAGAGCCCGATGTGTGGCTTGATCCCACAAACTTTGAGATCATGACCTGAGCTGAAATCAAGAGTCAGACACTCAACCAACTGAGCCACCCAGACGCCCCCATGGAAAGGGAGTTCAAAACTGCTAGCCCATATTACTGCAGAAAATAAACCTACTAATTAGAGTTCGATTTTTGTGCGTGGTTCTTATTTCCTAGGTAGAATTTATATACAGTGGAATGCATGAATCTTAAGAGAGAACACTTCTTTATGTCTTGACAAATGTACACATGTATGTAACCCACGTTTCAATCAAGATATAGACTGTTTTCCTTCAGCTCAGAAAGTCCCCTTGTCCTACTTTCCGGTCTGTCTAGAGGAAGGGGGACAGTATGTTGAATATTATGACCATTTTCTTTGCCTATAAGGAGAAAGCTGAGCACCTTCTGGTGTTTTATGCAACCATAGCCCAGTTCCTGGGACCCAGAAGTTGACTAGAAACTTGTCGTGGATCAGTAGTCCAGAGCAGGGCTGTGCCTGCGGCAACTGCATGTGGATATTCTTGTGGTTATTGCACAGTCTGCCACCCATAATCTTTGTGATACTGCAGGAATAGCCTTTTAGGAAGAAGCAGGCCCCATTCTTTGTTTTCATACCATCTGGGACTTGCCCACTGCACAGATGTAGCAAGATGTGCCCAGAAACCTGATCTTGGGATTTTAATTAGCAATTAGCAACCCTAATAATACCTTTGGTGTTTACTCTGCCACAGGCTCTTCTGTTGATGGGTTATGATTAAACTTCCCAAAGTGATTGCTGTTAACCTTTTGTGTGCATCTGTGTTCTGTGTCTTGAGGAACGATAGGGGTGTAGGAATAATACATGTTAGCTGGTATCCTCATAGAATAAATTATATGTTTTTGTTTGTTTGTTTGTTTTTGCCTTTATCCTAGCCAACCATTCGATTTTTTTTTGTATTACGTAATCCTAACTTTCTTCTATCATATTTCCTTATTACTTAAAAAGCATGAGATAACAGTATTCAGCTTAGCTACTTAAGCTTTGTATAAGAAAAAAACTGTCCCTGAGCAATCTGGTGCCTGAGATTCTACAAATGCACCCTTTAGAGGATAGAAAGACAAGTCATAGGGGTGCCTGGGTGGCTCAGTTGGTTAAGCAACCGACTTTGGCTCAGGTCATGATCTCAGGTCTGTGAGTTCAAGCCCCGCGTTGAGCTCTGTGCTGACACCTTAGAGCCTGGAGCCTACTTCAGATTCTGTGTCTCCCCCTCTCTCTACCCCTCCCCTGCTCATGCTCTGTGTCTCTCTGTCTCTCAATAATAAATAAATGTTAAAGAAAAAAATTTAAAAAAAAAGACAAGTCATAGATATGCAAAGAGAGGTTAAAGTTTTGCTGTATGGCTGTTAGCTGGTATTCATTTTATTCAACTGCCATTTGAGTCCCTGCAGAGGACAAAGATGATAAAAATAGCCACTGCCTTTAAGGAATGCTATCTAGAGGATGAGACTGACCTATAAACCAGCAGTGATATATAAACCATATCATGATATGCTCTGCAGTCAAGGTACATCCTCTTGTGGTGGTGTCATATTCCTACTCATTTTTCAAACAGGAGAGAACGGGGTGGTCTTGCAGAAAGTGACTTCTGAGTTGATGTTAAAGGATGAGTGGGAATTTCTAGAAACACGTGGGAGATAGAACAAGATGAAGGCATTGTAGACAGGGGGGATTGCATGAATAATAGTCACAAGAAAGAAAACATGGCACATTTATGAAGCTGTTCAGTATAGCAGTTGTGACAGAGTACTGGACACCCAGGTCCGTACAGACTGTCCTGTTTGTGAGTGCTATTTCAATTTCAGCTCTTCTTGAGTTGGAATCTGGTGGACTTGGTCTAGCATTTGAGGCTGCCATTTTGAATTTTACAATTCCATTTAAAATGGTTTCTCATCTAGCACCAATCATAGGGAGTTTCCTAGCCTAAGGAGTCCAGCAGCTGCAACAGGGTGGTGTAGAGGCCAGGAAGTCATTCAGGGGATTTCCAGGGTCTTGGCTCTGAGTCCCTTGCTGGCTGCCTGAGTGACCACAAGCAAGGTGCTCCCTGCTCTGTCCACCTCCTTTACTTCTTTTGTTAAATGAGTCAGTCAGATGAGAAAAGCTTTGGCTCTCTATTGACACTCAAAGTTAGTAGCTCTTATATTTTCCTTTCTTAATTTTATTCTTTATTCCACAGCAATCTATTTTAATTATAGAAAAATCAGAAAATATATTTAAGGTTAAAGAGGATAATCAACCATATTCCAGCCACTCAGACCACACTTAGCCATTGATCTCTGCCCTTCTTGACTTAAGAAAGACAATTGCTATGTATAGAGGTATGTATAGATAATTTTTCTCTCTGAACATTCCTATTGTATGTCTGAAATTAGCTTTCGAGAGAGGGATTTATGGTGCTTCATCAAGGATACTCCCTGCTTCTCTGATTTGATAGGGTTTTAAATCTCAGTCATTTATAAGGACTGGCCAGAGCCCAGTCGGAAGAGCTCTCCAAAGTTTGTGCCAGGAATTTTTGCATACAGCTTCTCAGTGGCAAATATTACTCAAAACTGGGCTGCAGCCAGCTTTTCCTTCTCCTGTCCAAAAGGGACATAAATCTCTGATTTGGAAAATGATGAGTAACCCCCAGGTTCCCTTTCCCTATCTCATTTACCCAGTGAGGCCTCCAGTCTTCTGTTGTAATGTGTGATGGATTCCATGTGCATGGTCGTGTTGTATAAGCTGTATCCCACATCTTGTGCTTAGCAACTAGTGTTTCCCAGTCTCCAGAGCTGCTTGGTTCCCTAATGGAGGCAGAATATCCAGCCAGAAGCAGTATGGAGTATGTAACTGCAAGCTCTAACCTTGGAGCTCTTGGCTCTTCACCTCCTTGAAAAACCTTGGACATTTCTCCCTTTGCTTCAATTTCCTCATCCATAGAGTGGGGAAAATATTTTCTGTTTCCCAGGGAAATTGCAATGGCTGACGTGTATCCAGTTCCCTGTGACCAAGTACCAAGGCCTTTGCCCACTCCTGGGACTGGTGTTGACATCAGAAATGAGAAAACAAAGACCCCTGTGATTGAAATAGGTCACCCGGGGTGTGTGGAACCCTCTCTGGGCTCACTGTACAAGCAGGTACAATGAGAGTCCTGACTGAAGGTCAAGGCTGCCCTGGCTTTGAGAAGCTGAGAAACCTTCCATCATGACTCATGACAAGTACTGCCAAAACCTTCTCCTCGAGTCCAGAGAACTGCGCCTTGCTTGCTACCTCTGACCAGTGGTCTTCTGAGACGTCCTAATTGGTAGTTAAAGCTTGTACTGCTTACTCCTCTCCCTGTCACCTGAGGTCACAAAGGCATGCCTAGGTTGCTTAAACACATTTTTTTCTTACAGGATCCTTTTATGATCCAGACCAGAAAGTTTAGTACTGTGTTCTTACATGGTTCCACTGGCTGCCCGGCCCAAGCATAATCTTCAGATTGTTGAAAATCTGGGTTCCTATTAGTTTGGAATTAATCTCACTCACTTTTAGGCTCTTTTCCCCTCCCCCACCCTAAGCCCATCTCTTGACAGAGTGGTTCTTAACATTGAGTCCTGGACCTTGTGCAGAGTGACCAGAGCAGTAGACCCTGCTTCTCTGGGGAAAAAAATAAAAATTAAAATTAAAAAAAATGCAAAGCCACACACAGTTTTACAGACAATTTCAGTGACTCCATGAAGTCCCAGATACATGCCTGTGGATCCTAGGAAAGCACCCTTGTACTATGAGTTTTTCTTTGCTGCCATTCCCAAGCTGTCCTGGGTGAGACACTGGGGAATGAATGTTGCAAGTAGCCCCACCATGACCTCTTGTATGGCTTTGGAAAGTTGCCATCTCTCTCTGGGGACTCATTTTCCTCAGCTGTAGTAAAGGGAGATTCAGGAGCGCATTTACCACTGGATTTTGTTTTATGACTCTGAGATTGTGCAGTCTCTTGATCACCATTTCTTCAGGCCCAACTATGTTTAGGACAGGGAAGATACTGACCCTGCTCAGAGCTCTGAGAGTTCTCGCATCTCTGGTGGTGCACCGATTTGACTCCTGATGGACAAAGAGCCCCAACTATCATCTGTTCATGTTCCTTCCTTTTTCATATAAAGATATATGTGTATTTTATAATTTATATTTATGTTCATACTTCATACATTCATTTATATTCATAAAATATTTATATATGATATTCATGAGACATCTTCCCTTCTCTCTCCACCCTCAGTAGCTTTGGAAGTAAGGGGGGGGGTGGGCAGGGCGGATCATGGTAGTTACTGCTGGGTTTTTGAAATAAGGGAGCCATCAACTTGGGGAGCTTTTTATGGATGTATGTGCTTGTACATGGACAAGTTGTATACAACATATAACTAACTGTTTACACTGAATACTAAAAACACCCAGATATATCTTTATGTGAGTTTATTTTAATGACTCTTGGCATAATAGTTCACATGAGCAGACATTAAAGCTCCTAATTCATGATACATTTTTGAAGGACACAGAAGTGAATAAAAGCCTCTGAAGTTTCTGATGATGTCCTTCTGAACAAGATAGTAAACTTACATTACATGATTCAATATAACTTGCTATACTTGAATTATATAAACATCTTTACTCAAGAAATGTTCCTACCTTGGAAGGGGTAACTTGTTTTTAGTAAATGGTAGGAAATGATCAGGTAGATGTTTTGAATGGCAGAAAAAAGTAACGATTCAGTAGGTGAACAAATGAACAGCAGAACCGGAGAAGGAAGAAAGAAGATAGCTCTGCCCTGCAGGAACTCAGTCAGACAGGTGGCTAGGGCTCAGCAGCAGGATGCCCTTTGCCTGTTAGCGCCAAGGTGTGATTTATCCTTATGCCATAAATGCCATAAGTGGTGCTATCACTGAATGTTACGTTTCAGTGTTCTGAATATTTATTCAGCTGATCTTCTTTTTCAGCTTTTACTGTCTCCTTTGCTTTAGTTGATGCTTTCGCTGATTTGTTATTAGATTGGAAGATCATTTTTAGAGGATATTAAAACAAGGGGCCTTTGGGATTCATCAAAGATGACCTAACATTTTATTAAAGGACACATTTTGGCAATGAGTTCTTTGAAGGGTTTTGCTTGCTCTCCTGCAGGATTTTTAAGAGTCTCCATTTTATTTTTTCTAAAAAGCCTTCCAATACCCTGTCCAGGTATTTCTAAAAGTACTTAAACCACCATAGCCTTTTTTGCCATAGAAGATGTGGAAAGAACTGTTTGAGAACATCCTATTCTTAAAGCTGCTGTCATTATAACTTATAAAATATTTTATGTGATGATAAATTCTGGAGTGTCTGGCCCTCCCTAGTTTTTTTGTTTGTTTTTTGTTTTGGTGTGTGTGTGTGTGTGTGTGTGTGTTTAAGTAAACTCTGTACTGCACATGGGGCTCAAACTTATGACCCTGAGATCAAGAGTTGTGTGCTCTGCGAGCTGAGCCAGCCAGGTGCCCCTGGCCTTCCCTAGTTTTAAATAAGTTTTTATCATAGAAATTAAAGTTTTTTTCTTTAAGTTTTTTTTTTAATGTTTGTTTATTATTGAGAGAGAGAGATAGAGAGACAGAGAGAGAGACAGAGTACAAGCAGGAGAAGGGCAGAGAGAGAGGGAAACACAGAATCCGAAGCAGGCTCCAGGCTCTGAGCTGTCAGCACAGAGCCCGACGCGGGGCTCGAACCCACGAACCATGAGATCATGACCTGAGCCGAAGTTGAACATTTAACCAACTGAGCCACCCAGGTGCCCCAAAGTTGTTTTTTTCTTCACAAGGAAGAAAAGACTGCATGCTTCTCTTTTCTAGAATTTCTAGTGGCTGATTAAAGTGCACACCAAAGTTTGACATCTTGACTTCATAGCCATCCGACTAAAATGGGAAAATTTTAGTGATCCTTTTGTCTGTGATCCTGAAACGGCTGCAAGTGTGCCAAATGTAAGCACTCAGTGGGAGAATAGATGTAGCAAGTTTTTGCAAATCAGAGGAACCGTGTACTTGCATGTGTGTGTATCCAGCAGGGTCTTGAGGAATGGCAGTATATGTGGGATAACGACCCGCCTCCCATGAGGACTGTTCTGAATAGTCCCATTGCCTGTAGTCAGAACTTACCTGTCCTCATGACTCTAGACAGCCTTGGTGTCTTTGTAGTTGACTCTGGATTCCGTAGAGCATTTGGATACTTTAAAGACCTTTGTCAGCACTCCCACTTGGGATAGAAGTCCATGCAAAAGCATATATTTTCATGTTATTTATAAAGGTGGGAGAGGAAATTTGGGTTTCTCCCAGTTCTCAGTTGTACTTGACATTTCCCTTTTATATCCGCTCTCTCATGAAGGACCCTGAAGGGGGAAATGGTAACAAAAGTGGGAATTGAGGCAAGTTATTTATTGTTGTGTTAATACCTCTCACATATCCCAGATGTGGGACATGAGCCCAATATTGCTCTTTATGGGCCACTATCTAGATTTTCTGTTAGTTCAATTTGACCCGGCAGACTTGACTCCAATCATAATGCAAGCAGGCTTTAAAAAATAAACAAGTGCAAACCGATTTACCAGTAGAGTAACGTGTGTACCAAAGAAAACAAAAACATGCACGCGTCACTTGGCTCTACTGAAGGAGTAAGAGTTGTATTTCCTAACATCTGCCGTTTGTTGCCTAATCGCTTACTGTTTCCTATTATTGAGAATATTCCAGTAGGCACTTAATACCTGAAAAATGAGGCCTGTGACACCCTAGCACCCTCTGTGCAAAAGAACTGCAAGTCCCAAGAAGAGGGCCATCTCCCAGGGTCCCTGGGGGAGACGGTGTACTTGCCTCAGCTCTGCCGTGCAGGCTCAGGACATTTGACAAGTTCTTCTGGGGAAATTGCTTCAGATCTCACAATATTTTCCTCTTAATAGCCTCAGCAGTGGTGAGTTCTTGACCTTTGAGGGTGGGTTTGATTTTTTGGAAAGACTAGAAGTAATTTGAAGCTGCATGTTGTGAATCAAGGGAACAAGCAGTTTGCAAGAAAAACTTTAAAATTAGAAAGAAAAAAAAAAGCACTGCAACAGCTTCAGACAGTTTGTGGGGTCTGATTAAGCGAGCGCACCAGTTCAAGGGAGCTCGGAGCTGGCTGAGAGATAACAGGACTTTTTGATACGGTTTGTGCCATAGAAAAGGCACTGGCTTGGGCATCCAACTCTTGATTTTGGCTCAGTTCATGATCCCAGGGTTGTGGGATCAAACCCTGTGTCAGGCTCCTGGCTAAGCATAGAAGCTGCTCTCTCTCTCTCTGCCCCCTCCCCTGCTTGGATGCTCGCTTGCTCTCTAAAGATTTTTTAAAAACCCTTAAAGAAAGAAATGAGCACTGGCTTCAGAGACAACACTACCCACTAACTGTGTCACCAATGACAAGTATCTCAGACTTTCTGTGCTTCACTTGGGTGGAAAAAAGTTAAGATACCTTTTTAGGGGCAGTGAAGATTAAACGAGAGCTTGTGTGCCACTGTCCTATATGATTGGTACTGTAAGTGTGTTTAATTGTTCGTTCTTTAAAGCAGAAATCAGGTGCAATTCCCATCTCCTTTCCTAAGTGGACTCACTTCATAATTATAGCCATAAAGTCTTTCTATCCTTAGAGGTTGAAAAGGGAAGGAAACCAAAAGGATGAGCATTTCTTTTGAAAGGGCATGGCCTCAAGAGGTGAGCAAATATTAATGTGTAGGTTATTACATTCTGTGTCTTTTTCTCTCCTTTTCACTTTTCTTTTCTAGTTGGCAGTTAACCTTAATCCAGCGTTTTCATTATTAACCAAAATGAAGCTGAGGTTTAATGTTCCCAGGCACGTGTGCTAGGGGAGGAGGCGAATCTTCATATTTGCCAAAGTTACTGGGCAGGTATCTGTGACCAGTGTCAGGCCCACAATTCCAGAGGAGCAGGTATGAACCTTAAGAAAGACATCTTGGCTATGTTCCCTCTGAATTCTGAATACCTGTGTGTTCTTAGAGGGCAGGGATGTAAGAGACTCAGGATGGTAGTTCTGTGACAGCACCAGGCCTCCTGCAGTCCATGCTCCTGCCCCTGTCCCACACTGCTCCTCAGAAGCCTTTCTCTAGCCTCAAGCATCTTGGCTTTCCTTGCCACGGCTCTGAGTGAGGTTGGAGGCCAGAGCAACACTCACAGGGAGGGCCAGCTGCCTTGGCTTCATCATGTTAACTGCTGCAGTGTTTCCCTCTTTTTGGGCACATGTTGTGGATGTCTTCCCAATGTCCTTTTCAAGCTTTCCAGGAAGTGGCTAGCAAGAAGGCTACCCAATCTATCAGGTCAAGAGTTCATTAAGCTAGGAGAAATGACATGGAAGTCCAGGATTTCCAGTGCTCTCAGTTCACTTACCTACCATGTTAAACATCTCTCTGACAGTGATGTGGCAAGACTAACACTCACAGAATCCTTATGTACTGTCCTTGGGGGAGTGTGAGGGGGAAGCTTCCATTTAAAAGTTTTAGCAGGGGTGCCTGGGTGACTCAGTCGGTTAAGCATCCGGCTCCTGGTTTTGGCTCAGGCCTGGTCTCACGGTTCGTGAGATCAAGCCCCATGTTGGGCCCACACTGACAGTGAGGGGCCTGCTTGGAATTCTCTCCCCTGTCTCTTTGCCTCTCCCCGCTCATGCGTTCTCTTGCTCTCTCTCTTTTGAATAAACTTAATTTTCTTTTAATTTTTAATGCTTATTTTTGAGAGCGAGACAGAGACAGAGCATGAGCAGGGGAGGGTCAGAGAGAGAGGGAGACACAGAGTCTAAAGCAGGCTTTAGGCTCTGAGCCATCAACACAGAGCCTGATGTGGGGCTCGAACTCGAACTGTAAGATTGTGACCTGAGCTAAAGACGGATGCTTAACCTATTGAGCCACTCAGGCACCCCATTGAATAAATAAACCGAAAGAAAGAAAGAGAGAGAGAGAGAGAGAGAGAGAGAGAGAGAGAGAGAGAGA